>NC_092762.1:40375697-40380697 GCF_047496795.1 Chiloscyllium punctatum
CAGAACATACATGCTTACGCACAGACTCACACACACAGGCATACACGATTACACATATGCACACACACAGAGGCGTACATGCTTACATATATACACACACAGCGGCATACATGCTTACACATACACACACACAGAGACATACACGCTCACACACACACACACACACACACACACACAGACAGACAGACAGACAGACATGCATGCTTACACACACACACACACACAGGCATAGATGCTTACACACACACGCACACACAGGCATACATGCTTACACACACACATACACACAAACTGAGGCATAAATGCTTACACACACACACACACAGGCATACATGCTTACACACACTCACACACACACACACGCACACATGCTTACACATACACACACACAGACATACATGCTTACATATACACACACACAGAGGCATACATGCTTACACACACACATACGCAGACATACATGCTTACACATACACACACACAGGCATACACGCTTACACATATAGACACACACAGAGGCATACATGCTTACACATACATACACAAACAGAGGCATACATGCTTACACACACACACACACACACACAGAGGCATACATGCTTACACACAGAGGCACACATGCTTACACACACACACACACACACACACACATATAGAGGCATACATGCTTACACACACACACAGGCATACATACTTACACACACCCAGACATACATGCTTAAATAGACACACACACACACACACACACACAGGCGTACATGCTTACACATATACACACACACTGCGGCATACATGCTTACACATACACACACACTGAGGCATACATGCTTACACATACACACACAGACATACATGCTTAAATATACACACATACAGAAGCATACATGCTTACATACACATACACACACACACACAGAGGCATACATGCTTACACACACACACACACACACACACAGGCATACATACTTACACACACAGACATACATGCTTAAACACACACACACACAGGCATACATGCTTACACACGCACACACACAGAGGCATACATGCTTACACATACACACACACAGAGGCATACATGCTTACACACACACACACACACACACACAGAGGCATACATGCTTACGTGCACACACACACACACACACACTCACAGAGGCATACATGCTTACACACACACACACACAGAGGCATACATGCTTACACACACGCAAATACACACACACACACACACACACAGAGGCGTACAAGCTTACACACACACAGGCATACGTGCGTACGCACACACACACACAGAAACATACATGCTTACATACACACACACACAGAGGCATACATGCTTACACACACACACAGAGGCATACATGCTTACACATACACACACACAGAAACACACATGCTTATATATATATACACACACACAGACACGCACACAGAGGCACACATGCTTACACACACACACACACACACACACACACAGAGGCATACATGCTTACACACACACAGAAGCATACATGCTTATACACACACACACAGAGGCATACACGCTTACACACAGACACACATGCTTACACACACACACACACACACACACACACAAACAGAGGCATACATGCTTACACACACACAGAGGCATGAATGCTTACACATACACACACACAGGCATACATACTTACACACACACTCAGGCAGACACGCTTACACACACACATACACACACACAGAGGCATACATGCTTACACACACACACAGAGGCATACATGCTTACACACACACACACACACAGGCATACACGCGTACACATATAGACACACACAGAGGCATACATGCTTACACGCACACACACACACAGAGGCATACATGCTTACACATACACACACACACACGCACACACACACAGAGGCATACATGCTTACACATACACACACACACACACACACACACACACACAGAGGCATACATGCTTACACGCACACACACACACACACACACACACACAGAGGCATACATGCTTACACATACACACACACATACAAACAGTGGCATGCATGCTTACACACACACACACACACACACACACAGGCATACGTGCTTACACACACACACACAGGCGTACATGCTTACAAATATACACACACACTGCGGCATACATGCTTACACACACAGAGACATACATGCTTAAACACACACACACACACACACAGGCATACATACTTACACATATACACACACACACTGCGGCATACATGCTTACACATACACACACACAGAGGCATACATGCTTACACACACACACACACACACAGGCATACATGCTTAAACACACGCACACACACACACACACACACACACACACTGAGGCATTCATGCTTACACACACACACAGACATACATGCTTAAGTATACACACACACAGAAGCATACATGCTTACATACACACAGACACACAGAGGTATACACGCTTACACATACACACACAGAGCATAAATGCTTACACACACGCATAGAGGCATACGTGCTTACACACAAACACACACACAGAACATACATGCTTACGCACAGACACACACACACAGGCATACATGATTACACATACACACACACACACACACACACACAGAGGCATACATACTTACACATACACACACACAGACATACATGCTTACATTTACACACACACAGAAACATACATGCTTACATACACACACACACACACACAGAGGCATACATGCTTACGCACACACACACACACAGGCATACATGCTTACACACAAACACACACACATACACATACACACACACACAGACATACACGATTACACATATACACACACACAGAGGCGTAAATGCTTACACATACACACACACAGACATGCATGCTCACACACAGACAGACAGACAGACAGACAGACATACATGCTTACACACACACAGGCATACATGCTTACACACACACACAGAGGCATACATGCTTACACGTACACACACACAGAGACATACATGCTCACACACAGACAGACAGACAGACATACATGCTTACACACACACACACACAGACATACATGCTTTCACATACACACACACACACACAGACATACATGCTTACACACACACACATACACACACACAGAGGCATACATGCTTACACATACACACACACACATACAGAGGCATACATGGTTACACACACACACAGAGGCATACATGCTTACACACACGCAAATACACACACACACACACACACACACACACACACACAGATGCGTACATGCTTACACACACACACAGGCATACGTGCTTACACATACACACACACAAAAACATACATGCTTACATACACACACACACAGAGGCATACATGCTGACACACACACACAGAGGCATACATGCTTACACATACACACACACAGAAACACACATGCTTATATATATATACACACACACAGACACGCACACAGAGGCACACATGCTTACACACACACACACACACACACAGAGGCATACATGCTTACACACACACAGAAGCATACATGCTTATACACACACACACAGAGGCATACACGCTTACACACAGACACACATGCTTACACACACACACACACACACACACACAAACCGAGGCATACATGCTTACACACACACAGAGGCATGAATGCTTACACATACACACACACAGGCATACATACTTACACACACACAGGCAGACACGCTTACACACACACATACACACACACAGAGGCATACATGCTTACACACACACACAGAGGTATACATGCTTACACACAGACACACATGCTTACACACACACACACACACACACACACACAGAGGCATACATGCTTACACACAGAGGCACACATGCTTACACACACACACACACACACATATAGAGGCATACATGCTTACACACACACACAGGCATACATACTTACACACACACAGACATACATGCTTAAATAGACACACACACACACACACACAGGCGTACATGCTTACACATATACACACACACTGCGGCATACATGCTTACACATACACACACACTGAGGCATACATGCTTACACATACACACACAGACATACATGCTTAAATATACACACATACAGAAGCATACATGCTTACATACACACAGACACACACACACACAGACATACATGCTTAAATAGACACACACACACACACACACAGGCGTACATGCTTACACATATACACACACACTGCGGCATACATGCTTACACATACACACACACTGAGGCATACATGCTTACACATACACACACAGACATACATGCTTAAATATACACACATACAGAAGCATACATGCTTACATACACATACACACACACACACAGAGGCATACATGCTTACACATACACACACACACACACAGACATACACGCTTACACATATAGACACACACAGAGGCATACATGCTTACACGCACACACACACACACACACACACAGAGGCATACATGCTTACACATACACACACACATACAAACAGTGGCATGCATGCTTACACACACACACACACACACACACACACACAGGCATACGTGCTTACACACACACACACAGGCGTACATGCTTACAAATATACACACACACTGCGGCATACATGCTTACACACACAGAGACATACATGCTTAAACACACACACACACAGGCATACATGCTTACACATATACACACACACACTGCGGCATACATGCTTACACATACACACACACAGAGGCATACATGCTTACACACACACACACACACACACAGCCATACATGCTTACACACACACACACACACACACACACACACAGAGGCATACATGCTTACACACACACACACACACACAGGCATACATGCTTAAACACACACACACACACACACACACACACACACACACTGAGGCATTCATGCTTACACACACACACAGACATACATGCTTAAGTATACACACACACAGAAGCATACATGCTTACATACACACAGACACACAGAGGT
>NC_092762.1:40385697-40398197 GCF_047496795.1 Chiloscyllium punctatum
ACACACACACAGGCATACACGCGTACACATATAGACACACACAGAGGCATACATGCTTACACGCACACACACACACACACACACACAGAGGCATACATGCTTACACATACACACACACACACACACACACACACACAGAGGCATACATGCTTACACGCACACACACACACACACACACACAGAGGCATACATGCTTACACATACACACACACATACAAACAGTGGCATGCATGCTTACACACACACACACACACACACACACAGGCATACGTGCTTACACACACACACACAGGCGTACATGCTTACAAATATACACACACACTGCGGCATACATGCTTACACACACAGAGACATACATGCTTAAACACACACACACACACAGGCATACATGCTTACACATATACACACACACACTGCGGCATACATGCTTACACATACACACACACAGAGGCATACATGCTTACACACACACAAACACACACACAGCCATACATGCTTACACACACACACACACACACACACACAGAGGCATACATGCTTACACACACACACACACACACAGGCATACATGCTTAAACACACACACACACACACACACACACACACACACACACACACTGAGGCATTCATGCTTACACACACACACAGACATACATGCTTAAGTATACACACACACAGAAGCATACATGCTTACATACACACAGACACACAGAGGTATACACGCTTACACATACACACACAGAGCATAAATGCTTACACACACGCATAGAGGCATACGTGCTTACACACAAACACACACACAGAACATACATGCTTACGCACAGACACACACACACAGGCATACATGATTACACATACACACACACACACACACACACACAGAGGCATACATACTTACACATACACACACACAGACATACATGCTTACATTTACACACACACAGAAACATACATGCTTACATACACACACACACACACAGAGGCATACATGCTTACGCACACACACAGACGCATACATGCTTACACACAAACACACACACATACACATACACACACACACAGACATACACGATTACACATATACACACACACAGAGGCGTAAATGCTTACACATACACACACACAGACATGCATGCTCACACACAGACAGACAGACAGACAGACATACATGCTTACACACACACAGGCATACATGCTTACACACACACACAGAGGCATACATGCTTACACATACACACACACAGAGACATACATGCTCACACACAGACAGACAGACAGACATACATGCTTACACACACACACACACACACACACACAGACATGCTTACACATACACACACACAGACATACATGCTTACACACACACACATACACACACACACAGAGGTATACATGCTTACACATACACACACACACATACAGAGGCATACATGGTTACACACACACACAGAGGCATACATGCTTACACACACGCAAATACACACACACACACACACACACACACACAGAGGCGTACAAGCTTACACACACACAGGCATACGTGCTTACACATACACACACACAAAAACATACATGCTTACATACACACACACACAGAGGCATACATGCTGACACACACACACAGAGACATACATGCTTAAATATACACACACACAGAAGCATACATGCTTACATACACACAGACACACAGAGGTATACACGCTTACACATACACACACAGAGCATAAATGCTTACACACACGCATAGAGGCATACGTGCTTACACACAAACACACACACAGAACATACATGCTTACGCACAGACACACACACACAGGCATACATGATTACACATACACACACACACAGAGGCATACATACTTACACATACACACACACAGACATACATGCTTACATTTACACACACACAGAAACATACATGCTTACATACACACACACACACACACACTGCGGCATACATGCTTACACATACACACACACAGAGGCATACATGCTTACACACACACACACACACACAGCCATACATGCTTACACACACACACACACACACACACACACACAGAGGCATACATGCTTACACACACACACACACACACAGGCATACATGGTTAAACACACACACACACACACACACACACACACTGAGGCATTCATGCTTACACACACACACAGACATACATGCTTAAGTATACACACACACAGAAGCATACATGCTTACATACACACAGACACACAGAGGTATACACGCTTACACATACACACACAGAGCATAAATGCTTACAAACACGCATAGAGGCATACGTGCTTACACACAAACACACACACAGAACATACATGCTTACGCACAGACACACACACACAGGCATACATGATTACACATACACACACACACACACACACACACAGAGGCATACATACTTACACATACACACACACAGACATACATGCTTACATTTACACACACACAGAAACATACATGCTTACATACACACACACACACACAGAGGCATACATGCTTACGCACACACACACACACACACACACACACACAGGCATACATGCTTACACACAAACACACACACATACACATACACACACACACAGACATACACGATTACACATATACACACACACAGAGGCGTAAATGCTTACACATACACACACACAGACATGCATGCTCACACACAGACAGACAGACAGACAGACATACATGCTTACACACACACAGGCATACATGCTTACACACACACACAGAGGCATACATGCTTACACGTACACACACACAGAGACATACATGCTCACACACAGACAGACAGACAGACATACATGCTTACACACACACACACACACACACACACAGACATACATGCTTACACATACACACACACACACACACACAGACATACATGCTTACACACACACACATACACACACACACAGAGGCATACATGCTTACACATACACACACACACATACAGAGGCATACATGCTTAAACACACACACACAGAGGCATACATGCTTACACACACGCAAATACACACACACACACACACACACACACAGAGGCGTACATGCTTACACACACACACAGGCATACGTGCTTACACATACACACACACAAAAACATACATGCTTACATACACACACACACACAGAGGCATACATGCTGACACACACACACAGAGGCATACATGCTTACACATACACACACACAGAAACACACATGCTTATATATATACACACACACAGACACGCACACAGAGGCACACATGCTTACACACACACACACACACACACACACAGAGGCATACATGCTTACACACACACAGAAGCATACATGCTTATACACACACACACAGAGGTATACACGCTTACACATACACACACAGAGCATAAATGCTTACACACACGCATAGAGGCATACGTGCTTACACACAAACACACACACAGAACATACATGCTTACGCACAGACACACACACACAGGCATACATGATTACACATACACACACACACAGAGGCATACATACTTACACATACACACACACAGACATACATGCTTACATTTACACACACACAGAAACATACATGCTTACATACACACACACACACACACACTGCGGCATACATGCTTACACATACACACACACAGAGGCATACATGCTTACACACACACACACACACACAGCCATACATGCTTACACACACACACACACACACACAGAGGCATACATGCTTACACACACACACACACAGGCATACATGCTTAAACACACACACACACACACACACTGAGGCATTCATGCTTACACACACACACAGACATACATGCTTAAGTATACACACACACAGAAGCATACATGCTTACATACACACAGACACACAGAGGTATACACGCTTACACATACACACACAGAGCATAAATGCTTACAAACACGCATAGAGGCATACGTGCTTACACACAAACACACACACAGAACATACATGCTTACGCACAGACACACACACACAGGCATACATGATTACACATACACACACACACACACACACACACACAGAGGCATACATACTTACACATACACACACACAGACATACATGCTTACATTTACACACACACAGAAACATACATGCTTACATACACACACACACACACACAGAGGCATACATGCTTACGCACACACACACACACACACACACAGTCATACATGCTTACACAAAAACACACACACATACACATACACACACACACAGACATACACGATTACACATATACACACACACAGAGGCGTAAATGCTTACACATACACACACACAGACATGCATGCTCACACACAGACAGACAGACAGACAGACATACATGCTTACACACACACAGGCATACATGCTTACACACACACACAGAGGCATACATGCTTACACATACACACACACAGAGACATACATGCTCACACACAGACAGACAGACAGACATACATGCTTACACACACACACACACACACACAGACATACATGCTTACACATACACACACACACACACAGACATACATGCTTACACACACACACATACACACACACACAGAGGCATACATGCTTACACATACACACACACACATACAGAGGCATACATGGTTACACACACACACAGAGGCATACATGCTTACACACACGCAAATACACACACACACACACACACACACAGAGGTGTACATGCTTACACACACACACAGGCATACGTGCTTACACATACACACACACAAAAACATACATGCTTACATACACACACACACAGAGGCATACATGCTGACACACACACACAGAGGCATACATGCTTACACATACACACACACAGAAACACACATGCTTATATATATACACACACACAGACACGCAAACAGAGGCACACATGCTTACACACACACACACACACACACACAGAGGCATACATGCTTACACACACACAGAAGCATACATGCTTATACACACACACACAGAGGCATGAATGCTTACACATACACACACACAGGCATACATACTTACACACACACACAGGCAGACACGCTTACACACACACATACACACACACAGAGGCATACATGCTTACACACACACACAGAGGCATACATGCTTACATACACACACACACACACACAGGCATACACGCGTACACATATAGACACACACAGAGGCATACATGCTTACACACACACACACACACACACACACAGAGGCATACATGCTTACACATACACACACACACACACACACACACACACACAGAGGCATACATGCTTACACATACACACACACACACACAGGCATACTCGCGTACACATATAGACACACACAGAGGCATACATGCTTACACGCACACACACACACACACACACAGAGGCATACATGCTTACACGCACACACACACACACACACACACAGAGGCATACATGCTTACACACACACACAGGCAGACACGCTTACACACACACATACACACACACAGAGGCATACATGCTTACACACACACACAGAGGCATACATGCTTACATACACACACACACACACACACAGGCATACACGCGTACACATATAGACACACACAGAGGCATACATGCTTACACGCACACACACACACACGCACACACACACACACAGAGGCATACATGCTTACACATACACACACACACACACACACAGAGGCATACATGCTTACACATACACACACACACACACACACAGGCATACTCGCGTACACATATAGACACACACAGAGGCATACATGCTTACACGCACACACACACACACACACACAGAGGCATACATGCTTACATGCACACACACACACACACACACACACAGAGGCATACATGCTTACACATACACACACACATACAAACAGTGGCATGCATGCTTACACACACACACACACACACACAGGCATACGTGCTTACACACACACACACACACACACACACACACACATAGCCATACATGCTTACACACACACACACACACACACAGAGGCATACATGCTTACACACACACACACACACACACACACACACAGAGGCATACATGCTTAAACACACACACACACACACACACACACTGAGGCATACATGCTTACACACACACACACACACACACACACACACAGACATGCTTAAATATACACACACACAGAAGCATACATGCTTACATACACACAGACACACAGAGGTATACACGCTTACACATACACACACAGAGCATAAATGCTTACACACACGCATAGAGGCATACGTGCTTACACACAAACACACACACAGAACATACATGCTTACGCACAGACACACACACACAGGCATACATGATTACACATACACACACACACAGAGGCATACATACTTACACATACACACACACAGACATACATGCTTATATTTACACACACACAGAAACATACATGCTTACATACACACACTGCGGCATACATGCTTACACATACACACACACAGAGGCATACATGCTTACACACACACACACACACACACAGCCATACATGCTTACACACACACACACACACACACACACACACACACACAGGCATACATGCTTAAACACACACACACACACACACACACACACACTGAGGCATTCATGCTTACACACACACACAGACATACATGCTTAAGTATACACACACACAGAAGCATACATGCTTACATACACACAGACACACAGAGGTATACACGCTTACACATACACACACAGAGCATAAATGCTTACAAACACGCATAGAGGCATACGTGCTTACACACAAACACACACACAGAACATACATGCTTACGCACAGACACACACACAGGCATACATGATTACACATACACACACACACACACACACACACACAGAGGCATACATACTTACACATATACACACACAGACATACATGCTTACATTTACACACACACAGAAACATACATGCTTACATACACACACACACACACAGAGGCATACATGCTTACGCACACACACACACACACACAGGCATACATGCTTACACACAAACACACACACATACACATACACACACACACAGACATACACGATTACACATATACACACACACAGAGGCGTAAATGCTTACACATACACACACACAGACATGCATGCTCACACACAGACAGACAGACAGACAGACATACATGCTTACACACACACAGGCATACATGCTTACACACACACACAGAGGCATACATGCTTACACATACACACACACAGAGACATACATGCTCACACACAGACAGACAGACAGACATACATGCTTACACACACACACACACAGACATACATGCTTACACACACACACACACACACACACAGACATACATGCTTACACACACACACATACACACACACAGAGGCATACATGCTTACACATACACACACACACATACAGAGGCATACATGGTTACACACACACACAGAGGCATACATGCTTACACACACGCAAATACACACACACACACACACACACACACACACAGAGGTGTACATGCTTACACACACACACAGGCATACGTGCTTACACATACACACACACAAAAACATACATGCTTACATACACACACACACAGAGGCATACATGCTGACACACACACACAGAGGCATACATGCTTACACATACACACACACAGAAACACACATGCTTATATATATACACACACACAGACACGCACACAGAGGCACACATGCTTACACAGACACACACACACACACACAGAGGCATGAATGCTTACACATACACACACAGGCATACATACTTACACACACACACAGGCAGACACGCTTACACACACACATACACACACACTGAGGCATACATGCTTACACACACACACAGAGGCATACATGCTTACATACACACACACACACACACAGGCATACACGCGTACACATATAGACACACACAGAGGCATACATGCTTACACACACACACACACACACACACACACACACAGAGGCATACATGCTTACACATACACACACACACACACACACACAGAGGCATACATGCTTACACATACACACACACACACACAGGCATACTCGCGTACACATATAGACACACACAGAGGCATACATGCTTACACGCACACACACACACACACACACACAGAGGCATACATGCTTACACGCACACACACACACACACACACACACACACAGAGGCATACATGCTTACACATACACACACACATACAAACAGTGGCATGCATGCTTACACACACACACACACACACACAGGCATACGTGCTTACACACACACACACAGGCATACATGCTTACAAATATACACACACACTGCGGCATACATGCTTACACACACAGAGACATACATGCTTAAACACACACACACACACACACAGGCATACATGCTTACACATATACACACACACTGCGGCATACATGCTTACACATACACACACACAGAGGCATACATGCTTACACACACACACACAGGCATACATGCTTACACATACACACACACAGAGGCATACATGCTTACACACACACACACACACACACACACATAGCCATACATGCTTACACACACACACACACACACACACACAGAGGCATACATGCTTACACACACACACACACACACAGAGGCATACATGCTTAAACACACACACACACACACACACACACACACACACTGAGGCATACATGCTTACACACACACACACACACACACACACACACAGACATACATGCTTAAATATACACACACACACAGAAGCATACATGCTTACATACACACAGACACACAGAGGTATACACGCTTACACATACACACACAGAGCATAAATGCTTACACACACGCATAGAGGCATACGTGCTTACGTGCACACACACACACACACACTCACAGAGGCATACATGCTTACACACACACACACACAGAGGCATACATGCTTACACACACGCAAATACACACACACACACACACAGAGGCGTACAAGCTTACACACACACAGGCATACGTGCGTACGCACACACACACACAGAAACATACATGCTTACATACACACACACACAGAGGCATACATGCTTACACACACACACAGAGGCATACATGCTTACACATACACACACACAGAAACACACATGCTTATATATATATACACACACAGAGACACGCACACAGAGGCACACATGCTTACACACACACACACACACACACAGAGGCATACATGCTGACACACACACAGAAGCATACATGCTTATACACACACACACACAGAGGCATACACGCTTACACACAGACACACATGCTTACACACACACACACACACACACAAACAGAGGCATACATGCTTACACACACACAGAGGCATGAATGCTTACACATACACACACACAGGCATACATACTTACACACACACACAGGCAGACACGCTTACACACACACATACACACACACAGAGGCATACATGCTTACACACACACAGAGGCATACATGCTTACATACACACACACACACACACACACACAGGCATACACGCGTACACATATAGACACACACAGAGGCATACATGCTTACACGCACACACACACACACACACACACACACAGAGGCATACATGCTTACACATACACACACACATACAAACAGTGGCATGCATGCTTACACACACACACACACACACACACAGGCATACGTGCTTACACACACACACACAGGCGTACATGCTTACAAATATACACACACACTGCGGCATACATGCTTACACACACAGAGACATACATGCTTAAACACACACACACACACACACAGGCATACATGCTTACACATACACACACACACTGCGGCATACATGCTTACACATACACACACACAGAGGCATACATGCTTACACACACACACACACACACACAGCCATACATGCTTACACACACACACACACACACACACACACACAGAGGCATACATGCTTACACACACACACACACACACAGGCATACATGCTTAAACACACACACACACACACACACACACACACACACACACACTGAGGCATTCATGCTTACACACACACACAGACATACATGCTTAAGTATACACACACACAGAAGCATACATGCTTACATACACACAGACACACAGAGGTATACACGCTTACACATACACACACAGAGCATAAATGCTTACACACACGCATAGAGGCATACGTGCTTACACACAAACACACACACAGAACATACATGCTTACGCACAGACACACACACACAGGCATACATGATTACACATACACACACACACACACACACACACAGAGGCATACATACTTACACATACACACACACAGACATACATGCTTACATTTACACACACACAGAAACATACATGCTTACATACACACACACACACAGAGGCATACATGCTTACGCACACACACACACACACACAGGCATACATGCTTACACACAAACACACACACATACACATACACACACACACAGACATACACGATTACACATATACACACACACAGAGGCGTAAATGCTTACACATGCACACACACAGACATGCATGCTCACACACAGACAGACAGACAGACAGACATACATGCTTACACACACACAGGCATACATGCTTACACACACACACAGAGGCATACATGCTTACACATACACACACACAGAGACATACATGCTCACACACAGACAGACAGACAGACATACATGCTTACACACACACACACACACACACACACAGACATACATGCTTACACATACACACACACACACACACAGGCATACATGCTTACACACAAACACACACACATACACATACACACACACACAGACATACACGATTACACATATACACACACACAGAGGCGTAAATGCTTACACATGCACACACACAGACATGCATGCTCACACACAGACAGACAGACAGACAGACATACATGCTTACACACACACAGGCATACATGCTTACACACACACACAGAGGCATACATGCTTACACATACACACACACAGAGACATACATGCTCACACACAGACAGACAGACAGACATACATGCTTACACACACACACACACACACACACACAGAGGCATACATGCTTACACATACACACACACACATACAGAGGCATACATGGTTACACACACACACAGAGGCATACATGCTTACACACACACGCAAATACACACACACACACACACACACACACACACAGAGGCGTACATGCTTACACACACACACAGGCATACGTGCTTACACATACACACACACAAAAACATACATGCTTACATACACACACACACAGAGGCATACATGCTGACACACACACACAGAGGCATACATGCTTACACATACACACACACAGAAACACACATGCTTATATATATATACAGACACACAGACACGCACACAGAGGCACACATGCTTACACACACACACACACACACACACAGAGGCATACATGCTTACACACACACAGAAGCATACATGCTTATACACACACACACAGAGGCATACACGCTTACACACAGACACACATGCTTACACACACACACACACACACACACACACAAACAGAGGCATACATGCTTACACACACACAGAGGCATGAATGCTTACACATACACACACACAGGCATACATACTTACACACACACACAGGCAGACACGCTTACACACACACATACACACACACAGAGGCATACATGCTTACACACACACACAGAGGCATACATGCTTACACACAGACACACATGCTTACACACACACACACACACACACACAGAGGCATACATGCTTACACACAGAGGCACACATGCTTACACACACACACACACACACACACATATAGAGGCATACATGCTTACACACACACACAGGCATACATACTTACACACACACAGACATACATGCTTAAATAGACACACACACACACACACACAGGCGTACATGCTTACACATATACACACACACTGCGGCATACATGCTTACACATACACACACACTGAGGCATACATGCTTACACATACACACACAGACATACATGCTTAAATATACACACATACAGAAGCATACATGCTTACATACACATACACACACACACACAGAGGCATACATGCTTACACATACACACACACACACAGACATACACGCTTACACATATAGACACACACAGAGGCATACATGCTTACACACACACACACACACAGGCATACATACTTACACACACAGACATACATGCTTAAACACACACACACACACAGGCATACATGCTTACACACGCACACACACAGAGGCATACATGCTTACACATACACACACACAGAGGCATACATGCTTACACACACACACACACACACACACACACAGAGGCATACATGCTTACGTGCACACACACACACACACACTCACAGAGGCATACATGCTTACACACACACACACACAGAGGCATACATGCTTACACACACGCAAATACACA
>NC_092762.1:40403197-40435697 GCF_047496795.1 Chiloscyllium punctatum
CACAGGCATATATGCTTACAAATATACACACACACTGCGGCATACATGCTTACACACACAGAGACATACATGCTTAAACACACACACACACACACACAGGCATACATGCTTACACATATACACACACACTGCGGCATACATGCTTACACATACACACACACAGAGGCATACATGCTTACACACACACACACACACACACACACACAGGCATACATGCTTACACATACACACACACAGAGGCATACATGCTTACACACACACACACACACACACACATAGCCATACATGCTTACACACACACACACACACACACACACACACACACAGAGGCATACATGCTTACACACACACACACACACACACACACACACACAGAGGCATACATGCTTAAACACACACACACACACACACACACACACACACTGAGGCATACATGCTTACACACACACACACACACACACACACACACAGACATACATGCTTAAATATACACACACACAGAAGCATACATGCTTACATACACACAGACACACAGAGGTATACACGCTTACACATACACACACAGAGCATAAATGCTTACACACACGCATAGAGGCATACGTGCTTACACACAAACACACACACAGAACATACATGCTTACGCACAGACACACACACACAGGCATACATGATTACACATACACACACACACAGAGGCATACATACTTACACATACACACACACAGACATACATGCTTACATTTACACACACACAGAAACATACATGCTTACATACACACACACACACACACACTGCGGCATACATGCTTACACATACACACACACAGAGGCATACATGCTTACACACACACACACACACACACAGCCATACATGCTTACACACACACACACACACACACAGAGGCATACATGCTTAAACACACACACACAGACATACATGCTTAAGTATACACACACACAGAAGCATACATGCTTACATACACACAGACACGCAGAGGTATACACGCTTACACATACACACACAGAGCATAAATGCTTACAAACACGCAGAGAGGCATACGTGCTTACACACAAACACACACACAGAACATACATGCTTACGCACAGACACACACACACAGGCATACAGGATTACACATACACACACACACACACACACACACACACAGAGGCATACATACTTACACATACACACACACAGACATACATGCTTACATTTACACACACACAGAAACATACATGCTTACATACACACACACACACACAGAGGCATACATGCTTACGCACACACACACACACACACACAGGCATACATGCTTACACACAAACACACACACATACACATACACACACACAGACATACACGATTACACATATACACACACACAGAGGCGTAAATGCTTACACACACACACACAGACATGCATGCTCACACACAGACAGACAGACAGACAGACATACATGCTTACACACACACAGGCATACATGCTTACACACACACACAGAGGCATACATGCTTACACATACACACACACAGAGACATACATGCTCACACACAGACAGACAGACAGACATACATGCTTACACACACACACACACACACACACACAGACATACATGCTTACACACACACACACACACACACAGACATACATGCTTACACACACACACATACACACACACAGAGGCATACATGCTTACACATACACACACACACATACAGAGGCATACATGGTTACACACACACACAGAGGCATACATGCTTACACACACGCAAATACACACACACACACACACACACACACACACACAGAGGTGTACATGCTTACACACACACACAGGCATACGTGCTTACACATACACACACACAAAAACATACATGCTTACATACACACACACACAGAGGCATACATGCTGACACACACACACAGAGGCATACATGCTTACACATATACACACACACAGAAACACACATGCTTATATATATACACACACAGACACGCACACAGAGGCACACATGCTTACACACACGCACACACACACACACACACACAGAGGCATACATGCTTACACACACACAGAAGCATACATGCTTATACACACACACACAGAGGCATGAATGCTTACACATACACACACACAGGCATACATACTTACACACACACACAGGCAGACATGCTTACACACACACATACACACACACAGAGGCATACATGCTTACACACACACACAGAGGCATACATGCTTACATACACACACACACACACACACACAGGCATACACGCGTACACATATAGACACACACAGAGGCATACATGCTTACACACACACACACACACACACACACACACACACAGAGGCATACATGCTTACACATACACACACACACACACACACACACACAGAGGCATACATGCTTACAGATACACACACACACACACAGGCATACTCGCGTACACATATAGACACACACAGAGGCATACATGCTTACACGCACACACACACACACACACACAGAGGCATACATGCTTACACGCACACACACACACACACACACACACAGAGGCATACATGCTTACACATACACACACACATACAAACAGTGGCATGCATGCTTACACACACACACACACACACACACAGGCATACGTGCTTACACACACACACACAGGCATACATGCTTACAAATATACACACACACTGCGGCATACATGCTTACACACACAGAGACATACATGCTTAAACACACACACACACACACACAGGCATACATGCTTACACATATACACACACACTGCGGCATACATGCTTACACATACACACACACAGAGGCACACATGCTTACACACACACACACAGGCATACATGCTTACACATACACACACACAGAGACATACATGCTTACACACACACACACACACACACACACACACACACATAGCCATACATGCTTACACACACACACACACACACACACACACACAGAGGCATACATGCTTACACACACACACACACACACACACAGAGGCATACATGCTTACACACACACACACACACACACACAGACATACATGCTTAAATATACACACACACAGAAGCATACATGCTTACATACACACAGACACACAGAGGTATACACGCTTACACATACACACACAGAGCATAAATGCTTACACACACGCATAGAGGCATACGTGCTTACACACAAACACACACACAGAACATACATGCTTACGCACAGACACACACACAGGCATACATGATTACACATACACACACACACAGAGGCATACATACTTACACATACACACACACAGACATACATGCTTACATTTACACACACACAGAAACATACATGCTTACATACACACACACACACACAGAGGCATACATGCTTACGCACACACACACACACAGACATACATGCTCACACACAGACAGACAGACATACATGCTTACACACACACACACACAGAGGCATACATGCTTACACACACACACACACACACACACACACACAGCCATACATGCTAACACACACACACACACACACACACACACAGAGGCGTACATGCTTACACACACACACACACACAGGCATACATGCTTAAACACACACACACACACTGAGGCATACATGCTTACACACACACACACACACACACACAGACATACATGCTTAAATATACACACACACAGAAGCATACATGCTTACATACACATACAAACAGACACACCGAGGTATACACGCTTACACACACACACACACAGCATAAATGCTTACACACACACATAGAGGCATACGTGCTTACACACAAACACACACACAGAACATACATGCTTACGCACAGACTCACACACACAGGCATACACGATTACACATATGCACACACACAGAGGCGTACATGCTTACATATATACACACACAGAGGCATACATGCTTACACATACACACACACAGAGACATACACGCTCACACACACACACACACACACACACACAGACAGACAGACAGACAGACATGCATGCTTACACACACACACACACACACAGGCATACATGCTTACACACACACGCACACACAGGCATACATGCTTACACACACACATACACACAAACTGAGGCATAAATGCTTACACACACACACACACAGGCATACATGCTTACACACACACACACACACACGCACACATGCTTAAACATACACACACACAGACATACATGCTTACATATACACACACACAGAGGCATTGATGCTTACACACACACATACGCAGACATACATGCTTACACATACACACACACAGGCATACACGCTTACACATATAGACACACACAGAGGCATACATGCTTACACATACATACACAAACAGAGGCATACATGCTTACACACACACACACACACACACAGAGGCATACATGCTTACACACAGAGGCACACATGCTTACACACACACACACACACATATAGAGGCATACATGCTTACACACACACACAGGCATACATACTTACACACACACAGACATACATGCTTAAACACACACACACACACACACACACACAGGCGTACATGCTTACACATATACACACACACTGCGGCATACATGCTTAAATATACACACACACTGAGGCATACATGCTTACACATACACACACAGACATACATGCTTAAATATACACACATACAGAAGCATACATGCTTACATACACATACACACACACACACAGAGGCATACATGCTTACACATACACACACACACACACACAGGCATACATACTTACACACACAGATATACATGCTTAAACACACACACACACAGGCATACATGCTTACACACGCACACACACAGAGGCATACATGCTTACACATACACACACACAGAGGCATACATGCTTACACACACACACACACACACACACACACACTCAGAGGCATACATGCTTACGTGCACACACACACACACTCACAGAGGCATACATGCTTACACACACACACACACAGAGGCATACATGCTTACACACACGCAAATACACACACACACACACACACAGAGGCGTACAAGCTTACACACACACAGGCATACGTGCATACGCATACACACACACAGAAACATACATGCTTACATACACACACACACAGAGGCATACATGCTTACACACACACACAGAGGCATACATGCTTACACATACACACGCACAGAAACACACATGCTTATATATATATACACACACACAGACACGCACACAGAGGCACACATGCTTACACACACACACACACACACACACACACAGAGGCATACATGCTTACACACACACACACACACTGAGGCATACACGCTTACACACACACACACACACACAGAGGCATACATGCTTACACATACACACACACAGAGGCATACATGCTTACACACACACACACACACACACACACAGCCATACATGCTTACACACACACACACACACACACACACACACACAGAGGCATACATGCTTACACACACACACACACAGGCATACATGCTTAAACACACACACACACACAGTGAGGCATACATGCTTACACACACACACACACAGACATACATGCTTAAATATACACACACACACAGGCATACATGCTTAAACACACACACACACACTGAGGCATACATGCTTACACACACACACACACACAGACATACATGCTTAAATATACACACACACAGAAGCATACATGCTTACATACACACAGACACACAGAGGTATACACGCTTACACATACACACACAGAGCATAAATGCTTACACACACGCATAGAGGCATACGTGCTTACACACAAACACACACACAGAACATACATGCTTACGCACAGACACACACACACAGGCATACATGATTACACATACACACACACACAGAGGCATACATACTTACACATACACACACACAGACATACATGCTTACATTTACACACACACAGAAACATACATGCTTACATACACACACACACACACAGAGGCATACATGCTTACGCACACACACAGACGCATACATGCTTACACACAAACACACACGCATACACATACACACACACAGAGACATACACGATTACACATATACACACACACAGAGGCGTAAATGCTTACACATACACACACACAGACATGCATGCTCACACACACACAGACAGACATACATGCTTACACACACACAGGCATACATGCTTACACACACACACAGAGGCATACATGCTTACACATACACACACACAGAGACATACATGCTCACACACAGACAGACAGACAGACATACATGCTTACACACACACACACACACACAGAGACATACATGCTTACACACACACACACACACACAGAGTCATACATGCGTACACATACACACACACAGAGACATACATGGTCACACACACACACACACACACACACACAGAGGCATACATGCTTACACATACACACACACACAGACATAAATGCTTACACACACACACACACACAGGCATACATGGTGACACATACACACACACACAGAGGCATACATGCTTCCACACACACAGACACGCATACATGCTTACACACACGCACGCACACACACAGGCATACATGCTTACACACACACACTGCCACACAGAGGCATACATGCTTAGACACAAACACGCACACACAAACAGAGGCATACATGCTTACACACACACACACACACACACAGACACACGCACACACACAGAGGCATACATGCTTACACACACACACAAACAGAGGCATACATGCTTACACACACACACACACACACACAGAGGCATACATGCTTACACACACACACACACACACACACACAGGCATACATGCTTACACACACACACACGCACACAGGCATACATATTTACACACACACAGACATACATGCTTAAACACACACACTCACACACACACACAGGCATACATGCTTACACATATACACACACACTGCGGCATACATGCTTACACACACACACACACACACAGGCATACATGGTTACACACACACACACAGAGGCATACATGCTTACACATACACACACACAGAGGCATACATGCTTATACACACACACACAGAGGCATACATGCTTACACACAAACACACACAGAGGCATACATGCCTACACACACACACACACACAGAGGAATACATGCTTACACACACGCAAATACACACACACACACACACAGAGGCATACATGCCTACACACACACACACACAGAGGAATACATGCTTACACACAAACACACACACACACACACACACAGGCATACATGCTTACACACACACACACACACAGAGACATACATGCTTAAGTATACACACACACAGAAGCATACATGCTTACATACACACAGACACACAGAGGTATACACGCTTACACATACACACACAGAAAATAAATGCTTACACACACGCATAGAGGCATACGTGCTTACACACAAACACACACACAGAACATACATGCTTACGCACAGACACACACACACAGGCATACATGATTACACATACACACACACACACACACACACACACAGAGGCATACATGCTTACACACACACACACACAAACAGAGGCATACATGCTTACACACACACACACACACACACACACACAGAGGCATACATGCTTACACACACACACACACACACAGGCATACATACTTACACACACACAGACATACATGCTTAAACACACACACACACACACAGGCATACATGCTTACACATATACACACACACTGCGGCATACATGCTTACACACACACACACACACACACACACACAGGCATACATGCTTACACACACACACACACACACACACACACACAGAGGCATACATGCTTACACAAACACACACACACAGGCATACATGCACACACACACACAGACATACATGCTTAAACACACACACACACACACAGGCATACATGCTTACACATATACACACACACTGCGGAATACATGCTAACACACACACACACACACACACAGGCATACATGCTTACACACACACAGGCATACATGCTTAAACACACACACACACACACACTGAGGGATACATGCTTACACACACACACACACACACAGACATACATGCTTAAATATACACACACACACAGGCATACATGATTACACATACACACACACACACACACACACACAGAGGCATACATACTTACACATACACACACACAGACATACATGCTTACATTTACACACACACAGAAACATACATGCTTACATACACACACACACACACAGAGGCATACATGCTTACGCACACACACACACACACACACAG
Organism: Chiloscyllium punctatum; assembly: GCF_047496795.1. Taxonomy (NCBI): domain Eukaryota; kingdom Metazoa; phylum Chordata; class Chondrichthyes; order Orectolobiformes; family Hemiscylliidae; genus Chiloscyllium; species Chiloscyllium punctatum. The sequence goes on from NC_092762.1 coordinate 40,411,521, forward strand.
GCATACATGCTTACACACAAACACACACACATACACATACACACACACACAGACATACACGATTACACATATACACACACACAGAGGCGTAAATGCTTACACACACACACACAGACATGCATGCTCACACACAGACAGACAGACAGACAGACATACATGCTTACACACACACAGGCATACATGCTTACACACACACACAGAGGCATACATGCTTACACATACACACACACAGAGACATACATGCTCACACACAGACAGACAGACAGACATACATGCTTACACACACACACACACACACACACAGACATACATGCTTACACACACACACACACACACACAGACATACATGCTTACACACACACACATACACACACACAGAGGCATACATGCTTACACATACACACACACACATACAGAGGCATACATGGTTACACACACACACAGAGGCATACATGCTTACACACACGCAAATACACACACACACACACACACACACACACACAGAGGTGTACATGCTTACACACACACACAGGCATACGTGCTTACACATACACACACACAAAAACATACATGCTTACATACACACACACACAGAGGCATACATGCTGACACACACACACAGAGGCATACATGCTTACACATATACACACACACAGAAACACACATGCTTATATATATACACACACAGACACGCACACAGAGGCACACATGCTTACACACACGCACACACACACACACACACACAGAGGCATACATGCTTACACACACACAGAAGCATACATGCTTATACACACACACACAGAGGCATGAATGCTTCCACATACACACACACAGGCATACATACTTACACACACACACAGGCAGACACGCTTACACACACACATACACACACACAGAGGCATACATGCTTACACACACACACAGAGGCATACATGCTTACATACACACACACACACACACAGGCATACACTCGTACACATATGGACACACACAGAGGCATACATGCTTACACACACACACACACACACACACAGAGGCATACATGCTTACACATACACACACACACACACACACACACAGAGGCATACATGCTTACACATACACACACACACACACACAGGCATACTCGCGTACACATATAGACACACACAGAGGCATACATGCTTACACGCACACACACACACACACACACAGGCATACATGCTTACACGCGCACACACACACACACACACACACACACACACACAGAGGCATACATGCTTACACATACACACACACATACAAACAGTGGCATGCATGCTTACACACACACACACACACACACACACACAGGCATACGTGCTTACACACACACACACAGGCATACATGCTTACAAATATACACACACACTGCGGCATACATGCTTACACACACAGAGACATACATGCTTAAACACACACACACACACACAGAGGCATACATGCTTACACATATACACACACACTGCGGCATACATGCTTACACATACACACACACAGAGGCACACATGCTTACACACACACACACACAGGCATACATGCTTACACACACACACACACACACACACACATAGCCATACATGCTTACACACACACACACACACACACACACAGAGGCATACATGCTTACACACACACACACACACACACACAGAGGCATACATGCTTACACACACACACACACACAGAGGCATACATGCCTACACACACACACACACACAGAGGAATACATGCTTACACACACGCAAATACACACACACACACACACAGAGGCATACATGCCTACACACACACACACACAGAGGAATACATGCTTACACACAAACACACACACACACACAGGCATACATACTTACACACACACAGACATACATGCTTAAACACACACACACACACACAGGCATACATGCTTACACATATACACACACACTGCGGCATACATGCTTACACACACACACACACACACACACACACACAGGCATACATGCTTACACACACACACACACACACACACACACAGAGGCATACATGCTTACACAAACACACACACACAGGCATACATGCACACACACACACAGACATACATGCTTAAACAAACACACACACACACAGGCATACATGCTTACACATATACACACACACTGCGGAATACATGCTAACACACACACACACACACACACAGGCATACATGCTTACACACACACAGGCATACATGCTTAAACACACACACACACACACACTGAGGGATACATGCTTACACACACACACACACACAGACATACATGCTTAAATATACACACACACAGAAGCATACATGCTTACATACACATACACACAGACACACCGAGGTATACACGCTTACACATACACACACACAGCATAAATGCTTACACACACACATAGAGGCATACATGCTTACACACAAACACACACACAGAACATACATGCTTACGCACAGACACACACACACAGGCATACATGATTACACATACACACACACACACACACACACAGAGGCATACATACTTACACATACACACACACAGACATACATGCTTACATTTACACACACACAGAAACATACATGCTTACATACACACACACACACACACAGAGGCATACATGCTTACGCACACACACAGACGCATACATGCTTACACACAAACACACACGCATACACATACACACACACACAGACATACACGATTACACATATACACACACACAGAGGCGTACATGCTTACATATATACACACACAGAGGCATACATGCTTACACATACACACACACAGAGACATACACGCTCACACACACACACACACACACATACACAGACAGACAGACATGCATGCTTACAAACACACACACACACAGGCATACATGCTTACACACACACACACACACACACACACACACACGCACACATGCTTACACATACACACACACAGACATACATGCTTACATATACACACACACAGAGGCATACATGCTTACACACACACATACGCAGACATACATGCTTACACATACACACACACAGGCATACACGCTTACACATATAGACACACACAGAGGCATACATGCTTACACATACATACACAAACAGAGGCATACATGCTTACACACACACACACACACACACAGAGGCATACATGCTTACACACAGAGGCACACATGCTTACACACACACACACACACATATAGAGGCATACATGCTTACACACACACACAGGCATACATACTTACACACACACAGACATACATGCTTAAATAGACACACACACACACACAGGCGTACATGCTTACACATATACACACACACTGCGGCATACATGCTTACACATACACACACACTGAGGCATACATGCTTACACATACACACACAGACATACATGCTTAAATATACACACATACAGAAGCATACATGCTTACATACACATACACACACACACACAGAGGCATACATGCTTACACATACACACACACACACAGGCATACACGCTTACACATATAGACACACACAGAGGCATACATGCTTACACACACACACACACACAGGCATACATACTTACACACACAGACATACATGCTTAAACACACACACACACAGGCATACATGCTTACACACGCACACACACAGAGGCATACATGCTTACACATACACACACACAGAGGCATACATGCTTACACACACACACACACACACACACAGAGGCATACATGCTTACGTGCACACACACACACACACACTCACAGAGGCATACATGCTTACACACACACACACACAGAGGCATACATGCTTACACACACGCAAATACACACACACACACACACACACACACAGAGGCGTACAAGCTTACACACACACAGGCATACGTGCGTACGCATACACACACACAGAAACATACATGCTTACATACACACACAGACAGAGGCATACATGCTTACACACACACACAGAGGCATACATGCTTACACATACACACACACAGAAACACACATGCTTATATATATACACACACACAGACACGCACACAGAGGCACACATGCTTACACACACACACACACACACACACGCACACACACAGAGGCATACATGCTTACACACACACAGAAGCATACATGCTTATACACACACACACAGAGGCATACACGCTTACACACAGACACACATGCTTACACACACACACACACACACACAAACAGAGGCATACATGCTTACACACACACAGAGGCATGAATGCTTACACATACACACACACAGGCATACATACTTACACACACACACAGGCAGACACGCTTACACACACACATACACACACACAGAGGCATACATACTTACACACACACACAGAGGCATACATGCTTACATACACACACACACACACACACACACAGGCATACACGCGTACACATATAGACACACACAGAGGCATACATGCTTACACACACACACACACACACACACACACACACAGAGGCATACATGCTTACACATACACACACACACACACACAGAGGCATACATGCTTACACGCACACACACACACACACACACACACACAGAGGCATACATGCTTACACACACACACACACACACACACACACAAGGCATACGTGCTTACACACACACACACAGGCGAACATGCTTACAAATATACACACACACTGCGGCATACATGCTTACACACACAGAGACATATATGCTTAAACACACACACACACACACACAGGCATGCATGCTTACACATATACACACACACACTGCGGCATACATGCTTACACATACACACACACAGAGGCATACATGCTTACACACACACACACACACACACACACACAGCCATACATGCTTACACACACACACACACACACACACAGAGGCATACATGCTTACACACACACACACACACACACACACACAGGCATACATGCTTAAACACACACACACACACACACACACACACACACACACACTGAGGCATACATGCTTACACACACACACAGACATACATGCTTAAGTATACACACACACAGAAGCATACATGCTTACATACACACAGACACACAGAGGTATACACGCTTACACATACACACACAGAGCATAAATGCTTACACACACGCATAGAGGCATACGTGCTTACACACAAACACACACACAGAACATACATGCTTACGCACAGACACACACACACAGGCATACATGATTACACATACACACACACACACACACACACAGAGGCATACATACTTACACATACACACACACAGACATACATGCTTACATTTACACACACACAGAAACATACATGCTTACATACACACACACACACACAGAGGCATACATGCTTACGCACACACACACACACACACACAGGCATACATGCTTACACACAAACACACACACATACACATACACGCACACAGAGACATACACGATTACACATATACACACACACAGAGGCGTAAATGCTTACACATACACACACACAGACATGCATGCTCACACACAGACAGACAGACAGACAGACATACATGCTTACACACACAGGCATACATGCTTACACACACACACAGAGGCATACATGCTTACACATACACACACACAGAGACATACATGCTCACACACAGACAGACAGACAGACATACATGCTTACACACACACACACACACACACACACAGACATACATGCTTACACATACACACACACACACAGACATACATGCTTACACACACACACATACACACACACAGAGGCATACATGCTTACACATACACACACACACATACAGAGGCATACATGCTTACACACATGCAAATACACACACACACACACACACACACACACACAGAGGCGTACATGCTTACACACACACACAGGCATACGTGCTTACACATACACACACACAGAAACATACATGCTTACATACACACACACACAGAGGCATACATGCTGACACACACACACACAGAGGCATACATGCTTACACATACACACACACAGAAACACACATGCTTATATATATACACACACACAGACACGCACACAGAGGCACACATGCTTACACACACACACACACACACACACACAGAGGCATACATGCTTACACACACACAGAAGCATACATGCTTATACACACACACACAGAGGCATACACGCTTACACACAGACACACATGCTTACACACACACACACACACACACAAACAGAGGCATACATGATTACACACACACAGAGGCATGAATGCTTACACATACACACACACAGGCATACATACTTACACACACACACAGGCAGACACGCTTACACACACACATACACACACACAGAGGCATACATGCTTACACGCGCACACACACACACACACACACACACAGAGGCATACATGCTTACACATACACACACACACACACACACACAGAGGCATACATGCTTACACATACACACACACACACACAGGCATACTCGCGTACACATATAGACACACACAGAGGCATACATGCTTACACACACACACACACACACACACACACACACACAGAGGCATACATGCTTACATGCACACACACACACACACACAGAGGCATACATGCTTACACATACACACACACATACAAACAGTGGCATGCATGCTTACACACACACACACACACACACACAGGCATACGTGCTTACAAATATACACACACACTGCGGCATACATGCTTACACACACAGAGACATACATGCTTAAACACACACACACACACACACACACAGGCATACATGCTTACACATATACACACACACACACTGCGGCATACATGCTTACACATACACACACATAGAGGCATACATGCTTACACACACACACACACACACACACACACAGGCATACATGCTTACACATACACACACACAGAGGCATACATGCTTACACACACACACACACACACACACACACACACAGCCATACATGCTTACACACACACACACACAGAGGCGTACATGCTTACACACACACACACACACACAGGCATACATGCTTAAACACACACACACACACACACACACACACACTGAGGCATACATGCTTACACACACACACACACACACACACACACACAGAGACATACATGCTTAAATATACACACACACAGAAGCATACATGCTTACATACACACAGACACACAGAGGTATACACGCTTACACATACACACACAGAGCATAAATGCTTACACACACGCATAGAGGCATACGTGCTTACACACAAACACACACACAGAACATACATGCTTACGCACAGACACACACACACAGGCATACATGATTACACATACACACACACACAGAGGCATACATACTTACACATACACACACACAGACATACATGCTTACATTTACACACACACAGAAACATACATGCTTACATACACACACACACACAGAGGCATACATGCTTACGCACACACACACACACAGACATACATGCTCACACACAGACAGACAGACATACATGCTTATAAACACACACACACACACACAGAGGCATACATGCTTACACATACACTCACACACACACACACACACACACACACAGCCATACATGCTTACACACACACACACACACACACACACACACACACAGAGGCGTACATGCTTACACACACACACACACACACACAGGCATACATGCTTAAACACACACACACACACACACACACACACTGAGGCATACATGCTTACACACACACACACACACACACACAGACATACATGCTTAAATATACACACACACACAGAAGCATACATGCTTACATACACACAGACACACAGAGGTATACACGCTTACACATACACACACAGAGCATAAATGCTTACACACACGCATAGAGGCATACGTGCTTACACACAAACACACACACAGAACATACATGCTTACGCACAGACACACACACACAGGCATACATGATTACACATACACACACACACAGAGGCATACATACTTACACATACACACACACAGACATACATGCTTACATTTACACACACACAGAAACATACATGCTTACATACACACACACACACAGAGGCATACATGCTTACGCACACACACAGACGCATACATGCTTACACACAAACACACACGCATACACATACACACACACACAGACATACACGATTACACATATACACACACACAGAGGCGTAAATGCTTACACATACACACACACAGACATGCATGCTCACACACAGACAGACAGACATACATGCTTACACACACACAGGCATACATGCTTACACACACACAGAGGCATACATGCTTACACATACACACACACAGAGACATACATGCTCACACACAGACAGACAGACAGACATACATGCTTACACACACACACACACACAGACATACATGCTTACACACACACACACACACACACAGAGTCATACATGCGTACACATACACACACACAGAGACATACATGGTCACACACACACACACACACACACACACAGAGTCATACATGCTTACACATACACACACACAGAGACATACATGCTCACACACAGACAGACAGACAGACATACATGCTTACACACACACACACACACAGACATACATGCTTACACACACACACACACACACACAGAGTCATACATGCGTACACATACACACACACAGAGACATACATGGTCACACACACACACACACACACACACACACACAGGCATACATGGTGACACATACACACACACACAGAGGCATACATGCTTCCACACACACAGACACGCATACATGCTTACACACACGCACACACACACACAGGCATACATGCTTACACACACACACTGCCACACAGAGGCATACATGCTTAGACACAAACACGCACACACAGGCATACATGGTTACACACACACACACAGAGGCATACATGCTTACACATACACACACACAGAGGCATACATGCTTACACACACACACACAGAGGCATACATGCTTACACACAAACACACACAGAGGCATACATGCCTACACACACACACACACACAGAGGAATACATGCTTACACACACGCAAATACACACACACACACACAGAGGCATACATGCCTACACACACACACAGAGGAATACATGCTTACACACAAACACACACACACACACACACAGGCATACATGCTTACACACACACACACACACAGACATACATGCTTAAGTATACACACACACAGAAGCATACATGCTTACATACACACAGACACACAGAGGTATACACGCTTACACATACACACACAGAGCATAAATGCTTACACACACACACAGAGGCATACATGCTTACACAAACACACACACAGAGACATACATGCTCACACACAGACAGACATACATGCTTACATGCTTACACACACACGCACACACACAGACATACATGCTTACACATACACACACACACACCGACATACATGCTTACAAACACACACATACACACACACAAAGGCATACATGCTTACACATACACACACACACACACACACACAGAGGCATACATGCTTACGCGCACACACACACACACACACAGAGGCATACATGCTTAAACACAAACACACACACACACACACACACACACACAGAGGCATACATGCCTACACACACACACACACACACACACACACAGAGGCATACATGCTTACACACAAACACACACACAGAACATACATGCTTACACACACACACAGAGGCATACATGCTTACACATACACACACACAGAGACATACATGCTCACACACAGACAGACAGACATACATGCTTACACACACACACACACACACAGACATACATGCTTAAACACACACACACACACACACACACAGAGGCATATATGCTTACACACGCACACACACAGAGGCATACATGCTTACACATACACACACACAGAGGCATACATGCTTACATACACACAGAGGCATACATGCTTACACACAAACACACACACACACACACACACACACACAGAGGCATACATGCCTACACACACACACACACAGAGGAATACATGCTTACACACACGCAAATACACACACACACACAAACACACACAGAGGCATACATGCTTACACACACACACACACATACAGAGGCATACATGCCTACACACACACACACACAGAGGAATACATGCTTACACACAAACACACACACACACACAGAGGCATACATGCCTACACACACACACACAGAGGAATACATGCTTACGCGCACACACTCACACACACACAGACATACATACTTACACATACACACACACACACAGACATACATGCTTACACACACACACATACACACACACAGAGGCATACATGCTTACACATACACACACACACACATACAGAGGCATACATGCTTACACACACACACACAGAGGCATACATGCTTACACACACGCAAATACACACACACACAGAGGCGTACATGCTTACACACACACACAGGCATACGTGCTTACACATACACACACACAGAAACTTACATGCTTACATACACACACACACAGAGGCATACATGCTTACACACACACACAGAGGCATACATGCTTACACATACACACACACAGAAACACACATGCTTATATATATACACACACACAGACACACACACAGAGGCATACATGCTTACACACACACAGAAGCATACATGCTTATACACACACACACACAGAGGCATACACGCTTACACACAGATACACATGCTTACACACACACACACACACAAACAGAGGCATACATGCTTACACACATACAGAGGCATGAATGCTTACACATACACACACACACAGGCATACATACTTACACACACACACAGGCATACACGCTTACACACACACATACACACACACAGAGGCATACATGCTTACACACACACACACAGAGGCATACATGCTTACACGCACACGCACACACACACACACACAGAGGCATACATGCTTACACATACACACACACAGACAAACAGTGGCATGCATGCTTACACAGACACACACACAGGCATACGTGCTTACACACACACACACACACAGGCATACATGCTTACACATATACACACACACTGCGGCATACATGCTTACACACACACAGACATACATGCTTAAACACACACACACACACACAGGCATACATGTTTACACATATACACACACACACTGCAGCATACATGCTTACACATACACACACACAGAGGCATACATGCTTACACACACACACACACACACAGCCATACATGCTTACACACACACACACACACACACACACAGAGGCATACATGCTTACACACACACACACACAGGCATACATGCTTACACATACACACACACAGAGGCATACATGCTTACACACACACACACACACAGACATACATGATTAAATATACACACACACAGAAGCATACATGCTTACATACACACAGACACACAGAGGTATACACGCTTACACATACACACACAGAGCATAAATGCTTACACACACGCATAGAGGCATACGTGCTTACACACAATCACACACACAGAACATACATGCTTACGCACAGACACACACACACAGGCATACATGATTACACATACACACACACACACACACACACACACACACAGAGGCATACATACTTACACATACACACACACAGACATACATGCTTACATTTACACACACACAGAAACATACATGCTTACATACACACACACACACACAGAGGCATACATGCTTACGCACACACACAGACGCATACATGCTTACACACAAACACACACACATACACATACACACACACAGAGACATACACGATTACACATATACACACACACAGAGGCATAAATGCTTACACATACACACACACAGACATGCATGCTCACAGACAGACAGACAGACAGACATACATGCTTACACACACACAGAGGCATACATGCTTACACACACACACACACACAGAGGCATACATGCTTACACACACACACAGAGGCATACATGCTTACACACACACACACACACATACACACACACAGAAGCATACATGCTTACACATACACACACAGAGGCATACATGCTTACACACACGCAAATACACACACACACAGAGGCGTACATGCTTACACACACACACAGGCATACGTGCTTACACATACACACACACAGAAACATACATGCTTACATACACACACACACAGAGGCATACATGCTTACACACACACACAGAGGCATACATGCTTACACATACACACACACAGAAACACACATGCTTATATATATACACACACACAGACACACACACAGAGGCATACATGCTTACACACACACAGAAGCATACATGCTTATACACACACACACACTGAGGCATACATGCTTACATACACACACACACACACACACAGACGTACATGCTTAAGTATACACACACACAGAAGCATACATGCTTACATACACACAGACACACAGAGGTATACACGCTTACACATACACACCCAAAGCATAAATGCTTACACACACGCATAGAGGCATACGTGCTTACACACAAACACACACACAGAACATACATGCTTACGCACAGACACACACACACAGGCATACATGATTACACATACACACACACACACACACACACACACACACACAGAGGCATACATACTTACACATACACACACACAGACATACATGCTTACATTTACACACACACAGAAACATACATGCTTACATACACACACACACACAGAGGCATACATGCTTACGCACACACACAGACGCATACATGCTTACACACAAACACACACACATACACATACACACACACAGAGACATACACGATTACACATATACACACACACACAGGCATACGTGCTTACACATACACACACACAGAAACATACATGCTTACATACACACACACACAGAGGCATACATGCTGACACACACACACAGAGGCATACATGCTTACACATACACACACACAGAAACACACATGCTTATATATATACACACACACAGACACGCACACAGAGGCACACATGCTTACACACACACACACACACACACACACAGAGGCATACATGCTTACACACACACAGAAGCATACATGCTTATACACACACACACAGAGGCATACACGCTTACACACAGACACACATGCTTACACACACACACACACACACACAAACAGAGGCATACATGATTACACACACACAGAGGCATGAATGCTTACACATACACACACACAGGCATACATACTTACACACACACACAGGCAGACACGCTTACACACACACATACACACACACAGAGGCATACATGCTTACACGCGCACACACACACACACACACACACAGAGGCATACATGCTTACACATACACACACACACACACACACACAGAGGCATACATGCTTACACATACACACACACACACACACAGGCATACTCGCGTACACATATAGACACACACAGAGGCATACATGCTTACACACACACACACACACACACACACACACACACACAGAGGCATACATGCTTACATGCACACACACACACACACACAGAGGCATACATGCTTACACATACACACACACATACAAACAGTGGCATGCATGCTTACACACACACACACACACACACACAGGCATACGTGCTTACAAATATACACACACACTGCGGCATACATGCTTACACACACAGAGACATACATGCTTAAACACACACACACACACACACACACAGGCATACATGCTTACACATATACACACACACACACTGCGGCATACATGCTTACACATACACACACATAGAGGCATACATGCTTACACACACACACACACACACACACACACAGGCATACATGCTTACACATACACACACACAGAGGCATACATGCTTACACACACACACACACACACACACACACACACAGCCATACATGCTTACACACACACACACACAGAGGCGTACATGCTTACACACACACACACACACACAGGCATACATGCTTAAACACACACACACACACACACACACACACACTGAGGCATACATGCTTACACACACACACACACACACACACACACAGAGACATACATGCTTAAATATACACACACACAGAAGCATACATGCTTACATACACACAGACACACAGAGGTATACACGCTTACACATACACACACAGAGCATAAATGCTTACACACACGCATAGAGGCATACGTGCTTACACACAAACACACACACAGAACATACATGCTTACGCACAGACACACACACACAGGCATACATGATTACACATACACACACACACAGAGGCATACATACTTACACATACACACACACAGACATACATGCTTACATTTACACACACACAGAAACATACATGCTTACATACACACACACACACAGAGGCATACATGCTTACGCACACACACACACACAGACATACATGCTCACACACAGACAGACAGACATACATGCTTATAAACACACACACACACACACAGAGGCATACATGCTTACACATACACTCACACACACACACACACACACACACACAGCCATACATGCTTACACACACACACACACACACACACACACACACACAGAGGCGTACATGCTTACACACACACACACACACACACAGGCATACATGCTTAAACACACACACACACACACACACACACTGAGGCATACATGCTTACACACACACACACACACACACACAGACATACATGCTTAAATATACACACACACACAGAAGCATACATGCTTACATACACACAGACACACAGAGGTATACACGCTTACACATACACACACAGAGCATAAATGCTTACACACACGCATAGAGGCATACGTGCTTACACACAAACACACACACAGAACATACATGCTTACGCACAGACACACACACACAGGCATACATGATTACACATACACACACACACAGAGGCATACATACTTACACATACACACACACAGACATACATGCTTACATTTACACACACACAGAAACATACATGCTTACATACACACACACACACAGAGGCATACATGCTTACGCACACACACAGACGCATACATGCTTACACACAAACACACACGCATACACATACACACACACACAGACATACACGATTACACATATACACACACACAGAGGCGTAAATGCTTACACATACACACACACAGACATGCATGCTCACACACAGACAGACAGACATACATGCTTACACACACACAGGCATACATGCTTACACACACACAGAGGCATACATGCTTACACATACACACACACAGAGACATACATGCTCACACACAGACAGACAGACAGACATACATGCTTACACACACACACACACACAGACATACATGCTTACACACACACACACACACACAGAGTCATACATGCGTACACATACACACACACAGAGACATACATGGTCACACACACACACACACACACACACAGAGGCATACATGCTTACACATACACACACACAGAGACATACATGCTCACACACAGACAGACAGACAGACATACATGCTTACACACACACACACACACAGACATACATGCTTACACACACACACACACACACACAGAGTCATACATGCGTACACATACACACACACAGAGACATACATGGTCACACACACACACACACACACACACACACACAGGCATACATGGTGACACATACACACACACACAGAGGCATACATGCTTCCACACACACAGACACGCATACATGCTTACACACACGCACACACACACACAGGCATACATGCTTACACACACACACTGCCACACAGAGGCATACATGCTTAGACACAAACACGCACACACAAACAGAGGCATACATGCTTACACACACACACACACACAGACACACGCACACACACAGAGGCATACATGCTTACACACACACACACACACACACACAGGCATACATGCTTACACACACACACGCACACAGGCATACATATTTACACACACACAGACATACATGCTTAAACACACACACTCACACACACACACAGGCATACATGCTTACACATATACACACACACTGCGGCATACATGCTTACACACACACACACACACACACAGGCATACATGGTTACACACACACACACAGAGGCATACATGCTTACATATACACACACACAGAGGCATACATGCTTACACACACACACACACAGAGGCATACATGCTTACACACAAACACACACAGAGGCATACATGCCTACACACACACACACACAGAGGAATACATGCTTACACACACGCAAATACACACACACACACACACACACACAGAGGCATACATGCCTACACACACACACAGAGGAATACATGCTTACACACAAACACACACACACACACACACAGGCATACATGCTTACACACACACACACACACAGACATACATGCTTAAGTATACACACACACAGAAGCATACATGCTTACATACACACAGACACACAGAGGTATACACGCTTACACATACACACACAGAGCATAAATGCTTACACACACACACAGAGGCATACATGCTTACACAAACACACACACAGAGACATACATGCTCACACACAGACAGACATACATGCTTACATGCTTACACACACACGCACACACACAGACATACATGCTTACACATACACACACACACACAGACATACATGCTTACAAACACACACATACACACACACAAAGGCATACATGCTTACACATACACACACACACACACACACACAGAGGCATACATGCTTACGCGCACACACACACACACACACAGAGGCATACATGCTTAAACACAAACACACACACACACACACACACACACACACACACAGAGGCATACATGCCTACACACACACACACACACACACACACACAGAGGCATACATGCTTACACACAAACACACACACAGAACATACATGCTTACACACACACACAGAGGCATACATGCTTACACATACACACACACAGAGACATACATGCTCACACACAGACAGACAGACATACATGCTTACACACACACACACACACACAGACATACATGCTTAAACACACACACACACACACACACACACACAGGCATATATGCTTACACACGCACACACACAGAGGCATACATGCTTACACATACACACACACAGAGGCATACATGCTTACATACACACAGAGGCATACATGCTTACACACAAACACACACACACACACACACACACACACAGAGGCATACATGCCTACACACACACACACACAGAGGAATACATGCTTACACACACGCAAATACACACACACACACAAACACACACAGAGGCATACATGCTTACACACACACACACACATACAGAGGCATACATGCCTACACACACACACACACAGAGGAATACATGCTTACACACAAACACACACACACACACAGAGGCATACATGCCTACACACACACACACAGAGGAATACATGCTTACGCGCACACACTCACACACACACAGACATACATACTTACACATACACACACACACACAGACATACATGCTTACACACACACACATACACACACACAGAGGCATACATGCTTACACATACACACACACACACACATACAGAGGCATACATGCTTACACACACACACACAGAGGCATACATGCTTACACACACGCAAATACACACACACACAGAGGCGTACATGCTTACACACACACACAGGCATACGTGCTTACACATACACACACACAGAAACTTACATGCTTACATACACACACACACAGAGGCATACATGCTTACACACACACACAGAGGCATACATGCTTACACATACACACACACAGAAACACACATGCTTATATATATACACACACACAGACACACACACAGAGGCATACATGCTTACACACACACAGAAGCATACATGCTTATACACACACACACACAGAGGCATACACGCTTACACACAGATACACATGCTTACACACACACACACACACAAACAGAGGCATACATGCTTACACACATACAGAGGCATGAATGCTTACACATACACACACACACAGGCATACATACTTACACACACACACAGGCATACACGCTTACACACACACATACACACACACAGAGGCATACATGCTTACACACACACACACAGAGGCATACATGCTTACACGCACACGCACACACACACACACACAGAGGCATACATGCTTACACATACACACACACAGACAAACAGTGGCATGCATGCTTACACAGACACACACACAGGCATACGTGCTTACACACACACACACACACAGGCATACATGCTTACACATATACACACACACTGCGGCATACATGCTTACACACACACAGACATACATGCTTAAACACACACACACACACACAGGCATACATGTTTACACATATACACACACACACTGCAGCATACATGCTTACACATACACACACACAGAGGCATACATGCTTACACACACACACACACACACACAGCCATACATGCTTACACACACACACACACACACACACACAGAGGCATACATGCTTACACACACACACACACAGGCATACATGCTTACACATACACACACACAGAGGCATACATGCTTACACACACACACACACACAGACATACATGATTAAATATACACACACACAGAAGCATACATGCTTACATACACACAGACACACAGAGGTATACACGCTTACACATACACACACAGAGCATAAATGCTTACACACACGCATAGAGGCATACGTGCTTACACACAATCACACACACAGAACATACATGCTTACGCACAGACACACACACACAGGCATACATGATTACACATACACACACACACACACACACACACACACAGAGGCATACATACTTACACATACACACACACAGACATACATGCTTACATTTACACACACACAGAAACATACATGCTTACATACACACACACACACACAGAGGCATACATGCTTACGCACACACACAGACGCATACATGCTTACACACAAACACACACACATACACATACACACACACAGAGACATACACGATTACACATATACACACACACAGAGGCATAAATGCTTACACATACACACACACAGACATGCATGCTCACAGACAGACAGACAGACAGACATACATGCTTACACACACACAGAGGCATACATGCTTACACACACACACACACACAGAGGCATACATGCTTACACACACACACAGAGGCATACATGCTTACACACACACACACACACATACACACACACAGAAGCATACATGCTTACACATACACACACAGAGGCATACATGCTTACACACACGCAAATACACACACACACAGAGGCGTACATGCTTACACACACACACAGGCATACGTGCTTACACATACACACACACAGAAACATACATGCTTACATACACACACACACAGAGGCATACATGCTTACACACACACACAGAGGCATACATGCTTACACATACACACACACAGAAACACACATGCTTATATATATACACACACACAGACACACACACAGAGGCATACATGCTTACACACACACAGAAGCATACATGCTTATACACACACACACACTGAGGCATACATGCTTACATACACACACACACACACACACACAGACGTACATGCTTAAGTATACACACACACAGAAGCATACATGCTTACATACACACAGACACACAGAGGTATACACGCTTACACATACACACCCAAAGCATAAATGCTTACACACACGCATAGAGGCATACGTGCTTACACACAAACACACACACAGAACATACATGCTTACGCACAGACACACACACACAGGCATACATGATTACACATACACACACACACACACACACACACACACACACAGAGGCATACATACTTACACATACACACACACAGACATACATGCTTACATTTACACACACACAGAAACATACATGCTTACATACACACACACACACACACAGAGGCATACATGCTTACGCACACACACAGACGCATACATGCTTACACACAAACACACACACATACACATACACACACACAGAGACATACACGATTACACATATACACACACACAGAGGCATAAATGCTTACACATACACACACACAGACATGCATGCTCACACACAGACAGACAGACAGACAGACATAAATGCTTACACACACACAGGCATACATGCTTACACACACACACACACACACACAGAGGCATACATGCTTACACACACACACACACACACACAGAGGCATACATGCTTACACACACACACAGAGGCATACATGCTTACACACACACACACACACACACACACATACAGAGGCATACATGCCTACGCACACACACACACACAGAGGAATACATGCTTACACACAAACACACACACACAGAGGCATACATGCCTACACACACACACACAGAGGAATACATGCTTACGCGCACACACACACACACACACAGACATACATGCTTACACATACACACACACAGACAGACATACATGCTTACACACACACACATACACACACACAGAGGAATACATGCTTACACACAAACACACACACACACAGAGGCATACATGCCTACACACACACACACAGAGGAATACATGCTTACGCGCACACACACACACACACAGACATACATGCTTACACATACACACACACACACAGACATACATGCTTACACACACACACATACACACACACAGAGGCATACATGCTTACACATACACACACACACATACAGAGGCATACATGCTTAAACACACACACACAGAGGCATACATGCTTACACACACGCAAATACACACACACTCAGAGGCGTACATGCTTACACACACACACACAGGCATACGTGCTTACACATACACACACACAGAAACATACATGCTTACATACACACATACACAGAGGCATACATGCTTACACACACACACAGAGGCATACATGCTTACACATACACACACACAGGCATACATACTTACACACACACACAGGCAGACACGCTTACACACACACATACACACACACAGAGGCATACATGCTTACACACACACAGAAGCATACATGCTTATACACACACACAGACAGGGGCATACACGCTTACACACAGATACACATGCTTACACACACACACACACACACACACACAAACAGAGGCATACATGCTTACACACACACAGAGGCATGAATGCTTACACATACACACACACACAGGCATACATACTTACACACACACACAGGCATACACGCTTACACACACACATACACACACACAGAGGCATACATGCTTACACACACACACAGAGGCATACATGCTTACACACACACACAGAGGCATACATGCTTACACGCACACACACAGACACACAGAGGCATACATGCTTACACATACACACACACAGACAAACAGTGGCATGCATGCTTACACACACACACACACACACAGGCATACGTGCTTACACACACACACACACAGGCATACATGCTTACACATATCCACACACACTGCGGCATACATGCTTACACACACACAGACATACATGCTTAAACACACACACACACACACACACAGGCATACATGCTTACACATATACACACACACACTGCGGCATACAGGCTTACACATATACACACACAGAGGCATACATGCTTACACACACACACACACACAGCCATACATGCTTACACACACACACACACACAGAGGCATACATGCTTACACACACACACACACACACACACACACAGGCATACATGCTTAAACACACACACACACACACACACACACAGAGGCATACATGCTTACACACACACACACACACACAGAGACATACATGCTTAAGTATACACACACACAGAAGCATACATGCTTACATACACACAGACACACAGAGGTATACACGCTTACACATACACACACAGAGCATAAATGCTTACACACACGCATAGAGGCATACGTGCTTACACACAAACACACACACAGAACATACATGCTTACGCACAGACACACACACACAGGCATACATGATTACACACACACACACACACACACACACACAGAGGCATACATACTTACACATACACAAACACAGACATACATGCTTACATTTACACACACACAGAAACATACATGCTTATATACACACACACACAGAGGCATACATGCTTACGCACACACACAGACGCATACATGCTTACACACAAACACACACACATACACATACACACACACAGAGACATACACGATTACACATATACACACACACAGAGGCATAAATGCTTACACATACACACACACAGACATGCATGCTCACACACAGACAGACAGACAGACAGACATACATGCTTACACACACACAGGCATACATGCTTACACACACACACACACAGGCATACATGCTTACACACACACTCACACACACAGAGGCATACATGCTTACACACACACACAGAGGCATACATGCTTACACACACACACACACACACACACAGAAGCATACATGCTTACACATACACACACAGAGGCATACATGCTTACACACACGCAAATACACACACACACAGAGGCGTACATGCTTACACACACACACAGGCATACGTGCTTACACATACACACACACAGAAACATACATGCTTACATACACACACACACAGAGGCATACATGCTTACACACACACACAGAGGCATACATGCTTACACATACACACACACAGAAACACACATGCTTATATATATATACACACACACAGACACACACACAGAGGCATACATGCTTACACACACACAGAAGCATACATGCTTATACACACACACACACAGAGGCATACACGCTTACACACAGATACACATGCTTACACACACACACACACACACACACAAACAGAGGCATACATGCTTACACACACACAGAGGCATGAATGCTTACACATACACACACACACAGGCATACATACTTACACACACACACACAGGCATACACGCTTACACACACACATACACACACACAGAGGCATACATGCTTACACACACACACACAGAGGCATACATGCTTACACATACACACACAGAGACGTACATGCTTACACATACACACATACACACACACAGAGGCATACACGCGCACACATATAGACACACACAGAGGCATACATGCTTACACGCACACACACACACACACACACACAGAGACATACATGCTTACACATACACACACACACACACACACAGGCATACATGCTTACACACACACACACACACACACACACAGGCATACATGCTTACACACACACACAGGCATACGTGCTTACACATACACACACACAGAAACATACATGCTTACATACACACACACACAGAGGCATACATGCTTACATACACACACAGAGGCATACATGCTTACACATACACACACACAGAAACACACATGCTTATATATATACACACACACAGACACACACACAGAGGCATACATGCTTACACACACACCGAAGCATACATGCTTATACACACACACACACAGAGGCATACACGCTTACACACAGATACACATGCTTACACACACACACACACACACAAACAGAGGCATACATGCTTACACACACACAGAGGCATGCATGCTTACACATACACACACACACAGGCATACATACTTACACACACACACACACAGGCATACACGCTTACACACACACACACACAGGCATACATGCTTACACATATACACACATACTGCGGCATACATACTTACACACACACAGACATACATGCTTAAACACACACACACACACAGGCATACATGTTTACACATATACACACACACACTGCAGCATACATGCTTACACATACACACACACAGAGGCATACATGCTTACACACACACACACACACACACAGCCATACATGCATACACACACACACACACACACACACAGAGGCATACATGCTTACACACACACACACACACACAGGCATACATGCTTAAACACACACACACACACACAGAGGCATACATGCTTACACACACACACACACACAGACAGACATGCTTAAATATACACACACACAGAAGCATACATGCTTACATACACACAGACACACAGAGGTATACACGCTTACACATACACAC
>NC_092762.1:40440697-40460697 GCF_047496795.1 Chiloscyllium punctatum
GCTTACATACACACACACACACAGAGGCATACATGCTTACGCACACACACAGACGCATACATGCTTACACACAAACACACACACATACACATACACACACACACAGAGACATACACGATTACACATATACACACACACAGAGGCATAAATGCTTACACATACACACACACAGACATGCATGCTCACAGACAGACAGACAGACAGACATACATGCTTACACACACACAGGCATACATGCTTACACACACACACAGAGGCATACATGCTTACACACACACACAGAGGCATACATGCTTACACACACACACACACACACACACACACACACATACAGAGGCATACATGCCTACGCACACACACACACAGAGGAATACATGCTTACACACAAACACACACACACACACAGAGGCATACATGCCTACACACACACACACAGAGGAATACATGCTTACGCGCACACACACACACACACACACAGACATACATGCTTACACATACACACACACACACACACAGACATACATGCTTACACACACACACATACACACACACAGAGGCATACATGCTTACACATACACACACACACATACAGAGGCATACATGCTTACACACACACACACACACAGAGGCATACATGCTTACACACACGCAAATACACACACACACAGAGGCGTACATGCTTACACACACACACAGGCATACGTGCTTACACATACACACACACAGAAACATACATGCTTACATACACACACACACTGAGGCATACATGCTTACACACACACACAGAGGCATACATGCTTACACATACACACACATGCTTATATATATACACAGACACACACACAGAGGCATACATGCTTACACACACACAGAAGCATACATGCTTATACACACACACACACAGAGGCATACACGCTTACACACAGATACACATGCTTACACAAACACACAGACACACACACACAAACAGAGGCATACATGCTTACACACACACAGAGGCATGAATGCTTACACATACACACACACACAGGCATACATACTTACACACACACACAGGCATACACGCTTACACACACACATACACACACACAGAGGCATACATGCTTACACACACACACACAGAGGCATACATGCTTACACGCACACACACAGACACACAGAGGCATACATGCTTACACATACACACACACAGACAAACAGTGGCATGCATGCTTACACACACACACACACACAGGCATACGTGCTTACACACACACACACACAGGCATACATGCTTACACATATACACACACACTGCGGCATACATGCTTACACACACACAGACATACATGCTTAAACCCACACACACACACAGGCATACATGCTTACACATATACACACACACACTGCGGCATACATGCTTACACATATACACACACAGAGGCATACATGCTTACACACACACACACACACAGCCATACATGCTTACACACACACACACACACACACACAGAGGCATACATGCTTACACACACACACACACACACACAGAGGCATACATGCTTAAACACACACACACACACACACACACACACACACACAGGCATACATGCTTACACACACACACACACACACACACACACAGACATACATGCTTAAGTATACACACACACAGAAGCATACATGCTTACATACACACAGACACACAGAGGTATACACGCTTACACATACACACACAGAGCATAAATGCTTACACACACGCATAGAGGCATACGTGCTTACACACAAACACACACACAGAACATACATGCTTACGCACAGACACACACACACAGGCATACATGATTACACATACACACACACACACACACACACACACACAGAGGCATACATACTTACACATACACACACACAGACATACATGCTTACATTTACACACACACAGAAACATACATGCTTACATACACACACACACACACAGAGGCATACATGCTTACGCACACACACAGACGCATACATGCTTACACACAAACACACACACATACACATACACACACACAGAGACATACACGATTACACATATACACACACACAGAGGCATAAATGCTTACACATACACACACACAGACATGCATGCTCACACACAGACAGACAGACAGACAGACATACATGCTTACACACACACAGGCATACATGCTTACACACACACACACAGAGGCATACATGCTTACACACACACACACACACAGAGGCATACATGCTTACACACACACACAGAGGCATACATGCTTACACACACACACACACACACACATACACACACACAGAAGCATACATGCTTACACATACACACACAGAGGCATACATGCTTACACACACGCAAATACACACACACACAGAGGCGTACATGCTTACACACACACACAGGCATACGTGCTTACACATACACACACACAGAAACATACATGCTTACATACACACACACACAGAGGCATACATGCTTACACACACACACAGAGGCATACATGCTTACACATACACACACACAGAAACACACATGCTTATATATATACACACACACAGACACACACACAGAGGCATACATGCTTACACATACACAGAAGCATACATGCTTATACACACACACACACAGAGGCATACACGCTTACACACAGATACAAATGCTTACACACACACACACACACACACACAAACAGAGGCATACATGCTTACACACACACACACACACAGGCATACATACTTACACACACACACAGGCATACACGCTTACACACACACATACACACACACAGAGGCATGAATGCTTACACATACACACACACACAGGCATACATACTTACACACACACACAGGCATACACGCTTACACACACACATACACACACACAGAGGCATACATGCTTACACACACACACAGAGGCATACATGCTTACACACACACACAGAGGCATACGTGCTTACACACACACACACACAGGCATACATGCTTACACATATACACACACACTGCGGCATACATGCTTACACACACACAGACATACATGCTTAAACCCACACACACACACAGGCATACATGCTTACACATATACACACACACACTGCGGCATACATGCTTACACATATACACACACAGAGGCATACATGCTTACACACACACACACACACAGCCATACATGCTTACACACACACACACACACACACACAGAGGCATACATGCTTACACACACACACACACACACACAGAGGCATACATGCTTAAACACACACACACACACACACACACACACACACACAGGCATACATGCTTACACACACACACACACACACACACACACAGACATACATGCTTAAGTATACACACACACAGAAGCATACATGCTTACATACACACAGACACACAGAGGTATACACGCTTACACATACACACACAGAGCATAAATGCTTACACACACGCATAGAGGCATACGTGCTTACACACAAACACACACACAGAACATACATGCTTACGCACAGACACACACACACAGGCATACATGATTACACATACACACACACACACACACACACACACACAGAGGCATACATACTTACACATACACACACACAGACATACATGCTTACATTTACACACACACAGAAACATACATGCTTACATACACACACACACACACA
Source organism: Chiloscyllium punctatum (assembly GCF_047496795.1). Lineage (NCBI taxonomy): Eukaryota > Metazoa > Chordata > Chondrichthyes > Orectolobiformes > Hemiscylliidae > Chiloscyllium > Chiloscyllium punctatum. The sequence goes on from NC_092762.1 coordinate 40,444,369, forward strand.
GAGGCATACATGCTTACGCACACACACAGACGCATACATGCTTACACACAAACACACACACATACACATACACACACACAGAGACATACACGATTACACATATACACACACACAGAGGCATAAATGCTTACACATACACACACACAGACATGCATGCTCACACACAGACAGACAGACAGACAGACATACATGCTTACACACACACAGGCATACATGCTTACACACACACACACAGAGGCATACATGCTTACACACACACACACACACAGAGGCATACATGCTTACACACACACACAGAGGCATACATGCTTACACACACACACACACACACACATACACACACACAGAAGCATACATGCTTACACATACACACACAGAGGCATACATGCTTACACACACGCAAATACACACACACACAGAGGCGTACATGCTTACACACACACACAGGCATACGTGCTTACACATACACACACACAGAAACATACATGCTTACATACACACACACACAGAGGCATACATGCTTACACACACACACAGAGGCATACATGCTTACACATACACACACACAGAAACACACATGCTTATATATATACACACACACAGACACACACACAGAGGCATACATGCTTACACATACACAGAAGCATACATGCTTATACACACACACACACAGAGGCATACACGCTTACACACAGATACAAATGCTTACACACACACACACACACACACACAAACAGAGGCATACATGCTTACACACACACACACACACAGGCATACATACTTACACACACACACAGGCATACACGCTTACACACACACATACACACACACAGAGGCATGAATGCTTACACATACACACACACACAGGCATACATACTTACACACACACACAGGCATACACGCTTACACACACACATACACACACACAGAGGCATACATGCTTACACACACACACACACACAGAGGCATACATGCTTACACGCACACACACACACACACACACACACACACAGAGGCATACATGCTTACACATACACACACACAGACAAACAGTGGCATGCATGCTTACACATACACACACGCAGACAAACAGTGGCATGCATGCTTACACACACACACACACACACAGGCATACGTGCTTACACACACACACACAGGCATACATGCTTACACATATACACACACACTGCGGCATACATGCTTACACACACACAGACATTCATGCTTAAACACACACACACACACACACACACAGGCATACATGCTTACACATATACACACACACACTGCAGCATACATGCTTACACATACACACACACAGAGGCATACATGCTTACACACACAGACACACACACAGCCATACATGCTTACACACACACACACACACACACACAGAGGCATACATGCTTACACACACACACACACACACACAGGCATACATGCTTAAACACACACACACACACAGAGGCATACATGCTTACACACACACACACACACACACAGACATACATGCTTAAGTATACACACACACAGAAGCATACATGCTTACATACACACAGACACACAGAGGTATACACGCTTACACATACACACACAGAGCATAAATGCTTACACACACGCATAGAGGCATACGTGCTTACACACAAACACACACACAGAACATACATGCTTACGCACAGACACACACACACAGGCATACATGATTACACATACACACACACACACACACACACAGAGGCATACATACTTACACATACACACACACAGACATACATGCTTACATTTACACACACACAGAAACATACATGCTTACATACACACACACACACAGAGGCATACATGCTTACGCACACACACAGACGCATACATGCTTACACACAAACACACACACATACACATACACACACACACAGAGACATACACGATTACACATATACACACACACAGAGGCATAAATGCTTACACATACACACACACAGACATGCATGCTCACAGACAGACAGACAGACAGACATACATGCTTACACACACACAGGCATACATGCTTACACACACACACAGAGGCATACATGCTTACACACACACACAGAGGCATACATGCTTACACACACACACACACACACACACACACACACATACAGAGGCATACATGCCTACGCACACACACACACAGAGGAATACATGCTTACACACAAACACACACACACACACAGAGGCATACATGCCTACACACACACACACAGAGGAATACATGCTTACGCGCACACACACACACACACACACAGACATACATGCTTACACATACACACACACACACACACAGACATACATGCTTACACACACACACATACACACACACAGAGGCATACATGCTTACACATACACACACACACATACAGAGGCATACATGCTTACACACACACACACACACAGAGGCATACATGCTTACACACACGCAAATACACACACACACAGAGGCGTACATGCTTACACACACACACAGGCATACGTGCTTACACATACACACACACAGAAACATACATGCTTACATACACACACACACAGAGGCATACATGCTTACACACACACACAGAGGCATACATGCTTACACATACACACACATGCTTATATATATACACAGACACACACACAGAGGCATACATGCTTACACACACACAGAAGCATACATGCTTATACACACACACACACAGAGGCATACACGCTTACACACAGATACACATGCTTACACAAACACACAGACACACACACACAAACAGAGGCATACATGCTTACACACACACAGAGGCATGAATGCTTACACATACACACACACACAGGCATACATACTTACACACACACACAGGCATACACGCTTACACACACACATACACACACACAGAGGCATACATGCTTACACACACACACAGAGGCATACATGCTTACACGCACACACACAGACACACAGAGGCATACATGCTTACACATACACACACACAGACAAACAGTGGCATGCATGCTTACACACACACACACACACAGGCATACGTGCTTACACACACACACACAGGCATACATGCTTACACATATACACACACACTGCGGCATACATGCTTACACACACACAGACATACATGCTTAAACACACACACACACACAGGCATACATGCTTACACATATACACACACACACTGCGGCATACATGCTTACACATATACACACACAGAGGCATACATGCTTACACACACACACACACACAGCCATACATGCTTACACACACACACACACACACACACACAGAGGCATACATGCTTACACACACACACACACACACACACACAGAGGCATACATGCTTACACACACACACACACACACACACACAGACATACATGCTTAAGTATACACACACACAGAAGCATACATGCTTACATACACACAGACACACAGAGGTATACACGCTTACACATACACACACAGAGCATAAATGCTTACACACACGCATAGAGGCATACGTGCTTACACACAAACACACACACAGAACATACATGCTTACGCACAGACACACACACACAGGCATACATGATTACACATACACACACACACACACACACACACACAGAGGCATACATACTTACACATACACACACACAGACATACATGCTTACATTTACACACACACAGAAACATACATGCTTACATACACACACACACACACAGAGGCATACATGCTTACGCACACACACAGACGCATACATGCTTACACACAAACACACACACATACACATACACACACACAGAGACATACACGATTACACATATACACACACACAGAGGCATAAATGCTTACACATACACACACACAGACATGCATGCTCACACACAGACAGACAGACAGACAGACATACATGCTTACACACACACAGGCATACATGCTTACACACACACACACAGAGGCATACATGCTTACACACACACACACACACACAGAGGCATACATGCTTACACACACACACAGAGGCATACATGCTTACACACACACACACACACACATACACACACACAGAAGCATACATGCTTACACATACACACACAGAGGCATACATGCTTACACACACGCAAATACACACACACACAGAGGCGTACATGCTTACACACACACACAGGCATACGTGCTTACACATACACACACACAGAAACATACATGCTTACATACACACACACACAGAGGCATACATGCTTACACACACACACAGAGGCATACATGCTTACACATACACACACACAGAAACACACATGCTTATATATATACACACACACAGACACACACACAGAGGCATACATGCTTACACATACACAGAAGCATACATGCTTATACACACACACACACAGAGGCATACACGCTTACACACAGATACAAATGCTTACACACACACACACACACACACACAAACAGAGGCATACATGCTTACACACACACACACACACAGGCATACATACTTACACACACACACAGGCATACACGCTTACACACACACATACACACACACAGAGGCATGAATGCTTACACATACACACACACACAGGCATACATACTTACACACACACACAGGCATACACGCTTACACACACACATACACACACACAGAGGCATACATGCTTACACACACACACACACAGAGGCATACATGCTTACACGCACGCACACACACACACACACACACACACACAGAGGCATACATGCTTACACATACACACACACAGACAAACAGTGGCATGCATGCTTACACATACACACACGCAGACAAACAGTGGCATGCATGCTTACACACACACACACACACAGGCATACGTGCTTACACACACCCACACAGGCATACATGCTTACACATATACACACACACTGCGGCATACATGCTTACACACACACAGACAGAGGCATACATGCTTACACACACACACACACACACAGCCATACATGCTTACACACACACACACACACACACACAGAGGCATACATGCTTACACACACACACACACACACAGGCATACATGCTTAAACACACACACACACACAGAGGCATACATGCTTACACACACACACACACACACACAGACATACATGCTTAAGTATACACACACACAGAAGCATACATGCTTACATACACACAGACACACAGAGGTATACACGCTTACACATACACACACAGAGCATAAATGCTTACACACACGCATAGAGGCATACGTGCTTACACACAAACACACACACAGAACATACATGCTTACGCACAGACACACACACACAGGCATACATGATTACACATACACACACACACACACACACACACACAGAGGCATACATACTTACACATACACACACACAGACATACATGCTTACATTTACACACACACAGAAACATACATGCTTACATACACACACACACACACACACACAGAGGCATACATGCTTACGCACACACACAGACGCATACATGCTTACACACAAACACACACACATACACATACACACACACAGAGACATACACGATTACACATATACACACACACAGAGGCATAAATGTTTACACATACACACACACAGACATGCATGCTCACACACAGACAGACAGACAGACAGACATACATGCTTACACACACACAGGCATACATGCTTACACACACACACACAGAGGCATACATGCTTACACACACACACACACACACACACAGAGGCATACATGCTTACACACACACACAGAGGCATACATGCTTACACACACACAGGCATACATGCTTACACACACACACAGAAGCATACATGCTTACACATACACACACAGAGGCGTACATGCTTACACATACACTCACACACAGACATACATGCTTACATACACACACACACACAGGCATACACGCGTACACATATAGACACACACAGAGGCATATATGCTTACACGCACACACACACACACACAGAGGCATACATGCTTACACATACACACACACATACAAACAGTGGCATGCATGCTTACACACACACACACACACACAGGCATACGTGCTTACACACACACACACAGGCATACATGCTTACACATATACACACACACTGCGGCATACATGCTTACACACACACAGACATACATGCTTAAACACACACACACACACAGGCATACATGCTTACACACACACACAGAGGCATACATGCTTACACATACACACACACAGAGACATACATGCTCACACACAGACAGACAGACAGACAGACATACATGCTTACACACACACACACACAGACATACATGCTTACACATACACACACACACACACACAGACATACATGCTTACACATACACATACACACACACAGAGGCATACATGCTTACACATACACACACACACATACAGAAGCATACATGCTTACACACACACACAGAGGCATACATGCTTACACACACGCAAATACACACACACACACACACGCAAATACACACACACAGAGGCGTACATGCTTACACACACACACAGGCATACGTGCTTACACATACACACACACAGAAACATACATGCTTACATACACACACACACAGAGGCATACATGCTTACACACACACACAGAGGCATACATGCTTACACATACACACACACAGAAACACACATGCTTATATATATATACACACACACAGACACGCACACAGAGGCACACATTCTTACACACACACACACACACACACACACAGAGGCATACATGCTTACACACACACAGAAGCATACATGCTTATACACACACACACAGAGGCATACACGCTTACACACAGACACACATGCTTACACACACACACACACACACACACAAACAGAGGCATACATGCTTACACACACACAGAGGCATGAATGCTTACACATACACACACAGGCATACATACTTACACACACACACAGGCAGACACGCTTACACACACACATACACACACACAGAGGCATACATGCTTACACACACACACAGAGGCATACATGCTTACACATACACACACAGAGACGTACATGCTTACACATACACTCACAGACATACATGCTTACATACACACACACACACAGGCATACACGCGTGCACATATAGACACACACAGAGGCATACATGCTTACACGCACACACACACACACACACACACACACAGAGGCATACATGCTTACACATACACACACACACACACACACACAGAGGCATACATGCTTACACATACACACACACACACACAGGCATACACGCGTACACATATAGACACACACAGAGGCATACATGCTTACACACACACACACACACACACACACAGAGGCATACATGCTTACACGCACACACACACACACACACACACACACACAGAGGCATACATGCTTACACATACACACACACATACAAACAGTGGCATGCATGCTTACACACACACACACAGGCACACGTGCTTACACACACACACACACACAGGCATACATGCTTACACATATACACACACACTGCGGCATACATGCTTACACACACACAGACATACATGCTTAAACACACACACACACACACAGGCATACATGCTTACACATATACACACACACACTGCGGCATACATGCTTACACATACACACACACAGAGGCATACATGCTTACACACACACACACACACACACACACACAGAGGCATACATGCTTACACACACACACACACACAGGCATACATGCTTAAGCACACACACACACACTGAGTCATACATGCTTACACACACACACACACACAGACATACATGCTTAAATATACACACACACAGAAGCATACATGCTTACATACACACAGACACACAGAGGTATACACGCTTACACATACACACACAGAGCATAAATGCTTACACACACGCATAGAGGCATACGTGCTTACACACAAACACACACACAGAACATACATGCTTACGCACAGACACACACACACAGGCATACATGATTACACATACACACACACACAGAGGCATACATGCTTACACACACACACACACACACACACAGAGGCATACATACTTACACATACACACACACAGACATACATGCTTACATTTACACACCCACAGAAACATACATGCTTACATACACACACACACACACAGAGGCATACATGCTTACGCACACACACAGACGCATACATGCTTACACACAAACACACACACATACACATACACACACACACAGACATACACGATTACACATATACACACACACAGAGGCGTAAATGCTTACACATACACACACACAGACATGCATGCTCACACACAGACAGACAGACAGACATACATGCTTACACACACACAGGCATACATGCTTACACACACACACAGAGGCATACATGCTTACACATACACACACACAGAGACATACATGCTCACACACAGACAGACAGACAGACATACATGCTTACACACACACACACAGACATACATGCTTACACATACACACACACACACACACAGACATACATGCTTACACACACACACATACACACACACAGAGGCATACATGCTTACACATACACACACACACACACAGAGGCATACATGCTTACGCGCACACACACGCACACACACACACAGAGGCATACATGCTTAAACACAAACACACACACACACACACACACACACACAGAGGCATACATGCCTACACACACACACACACACACACACAGAGGAATACATACTTACGCGCACACACACACACACACACAGAAACACACACTCACAGAGGCATACATGCTTACACACACACAGAAGCATACATGCTTATACACACACACACAGAGGCATACACGCTTACACACAGACACACATGCTTACACACACACACACACACACACACAAACAGAGGTATACATGCTTACACACACACAGAGGCATGAATGCTTACACATACACACACAGGCATACATACTTACACACACACACAGGCAGACACGCTTACACACACACATACACACACACAGAGGCATACATGCTTACACACACACACAGAGGCATACATGCTTACACATACACACACAGAGACGTACATGCTTACACATACACTCACACACAGACATACATGCTTACATACACACACACACACACAGGCATACACGCGTGCACATATAGACACACACAGAGGCATACATGCTTACACGCACACACACACACACACACAGAGGCATACATGCTTACACATACACACACACACACACAGGCATACACGCGTACACATATAGACACACACAGAGGCATACATGCTTACACACACACACACAGAGGCATACATGCTTACACGCACACACACACACACACACACACACACAGAGGCATACATGCTTACACATACACACACACATACAAACAGTGTCATGCATGCTTACACACACACACACAGGCACACGTGCTTACACACACACACACACACAGGCATACTTGCTTACACATATACACACACACTGCGGCATACATGCTTACACACACACAGACATACATGCTTAAACACACACACACACACACACACACAGGCATACATGCTTACACATATACACACACACACTGCGGCATTCATGCTTACACATACACACACACAGAGGCATACATGCTTACACACACACACACACACACACAGAGGCATACATGCTTACACACACACACACACACACAGGCATACATGCTTAAGCACACACACACACACACACAGTCATACATGCTTACACACACACACACACACACAGAGACATACATGCTTAAATATACACACACACAGAAGCATACATGCTTACATATACACAGACACACAGAGGTATACACGCTTACACATACACACACAGAGCATAAATGCTTACACACACGCATAGAGGCATACGTGCTTACACACAAACACACACACAGAACATACATGCTTACGCACAGACACACACACACAGGCATACATGATTACACATACACACACACACAGAGGCATACATGCTTACACACACACACACACACACACACACACACACAGAGGCATACATACTTACACATACACACACACAGACATACATGCTTACATTTACACACACACAGAAACATACATGCTTACATACACACACACACACACAGAGGCATACATGCTTACGCACACACACAGACGCATACATGCTTACACACAAACACACACACATACACATACACACACACAGAGACATACACGATTACACATATACACACACACAGAGGCGTAAATTCTTACACATACACACACACAGACATGCATGCTCACACACAGACAGACAGACAGACAGACATGCTTACACACACACAGGCATACATGCTTACACACACACACAGAGGTATACACGCTTACACATACACACACAGAGCATAAATGCTTACACACACGCATAGAGGCATACGTGCTTACACACAAACACACACACAGAACATACATGCTTACGCACAGACACACACACACAGGCATACATGATTACACGTACACACACACACACACACACAGAGGCATACATACTTACACATACACACACACAGACATACATGCTTACATTTACACACACAGAGAAACATACATGCTTACATACACACACACACACACACACAGAGGCATATATGCCTACGCACACACACAGACGCATACATGCTTACACACAAACACACACACATACACATACACACACACACAGAGACATACACGATTACACATATACACACACACAGAGGCGTAAATGCTTACACATACACACACACAGACATGCATGCTCACACACAGACAGACAGACAGACAGACATACATGCTTACACACACACAGGCATACATGCTTACACACACACACAGAGGCATACATGCTTACACATACACACACACAGAGACATACATGCTCACACACAGACAGACAGACAGACATACATGCTTACACACACACACACACACAGACATACATGCTTACACATACACACACACACACACAGACATACATGCTTACACACACACACATACACACACACAGAGGCATACATGCTTACACATACACACACACACATACAGAGGCATACATGCTTACACACACACACAGAGGCATACATGCTTACACACACGCAAATACACACACACACACACACACACACAGAGGCGTACATGCTTACACACACACACAGGCATATGTGCTTACACATACACACACACAGAAACATACATGCTTACATACACACACACACAGAGGCATACATGCTTACACACACACACAGAGGCATACATGCTTACACATACACACACACAGAAACACACATGCTTATATATATACACACACACAGACACGCACACAGAGGCACACATGCTTACACACACACACACACACACACACACACACAGAGGCATACATGCTGACACACACACAGAAGCATACATGCTTATACACACACACACAGAGGCATACACGCTTACACACAGACACACATGCTTACACACACACACACACACACACACACACAAACAGAGGCATACATGCTTACACACACAGAGGCATGAATGCTTACACATACACACACACAGGCATACATACTTACACACACACACAGGCAGACACGCTTACACACACACATACACACACACAGAGGCATACATGCTTACACACTCACACAGAGGCATACATGCTTACACATACACACACAGAGACGTACATGCTTACACATACACTCACACACAGACATACATGCTTACATACACACACACACACACACACACACAGGCATGCACGCGTGCACATATAGACACACACAGAGGCATACATGCTTACACGCACACACACACACACACACACACACAGAGGCATACATGCTTACACATACACACACACACACACAGAGGCATACATGCTTACACATACACACACACACACAGGCATACACGCGTACACATATAGACACACACAGAGGCATACATGCTTACATACACACACACACACACACACACAGAGGCATACATGCTTACACGCACACACACACACACACACACAGAGGCATACATGCTTACACATACACACATACATACAAACAGTGGCATGCATGCTTACACACACACACACAGGCACACGTGCTTACACACACACACACACACACACACACACACAGGCATACATGCTTACACACACAGACATACATGCTTAAACACACACACACACACACACACACACACACAGGCATACATGCTTACACATATACTCACACACACTGCGGCATACATGCTTACACATACACACACACAGAGGCATACATGCTTACACACACACACACACACACAGGCATACATGCTTAAGCACACACACACACACACTGAGTCATACATGCTTACACACACACATTCACACACAGAGACATACATGCTTAAATATACACACACACAGAAGCATACATGCTTACATACACACAGACACACAGAGGTATACACGCTTACACATACACACACAGAGCATAAATGCTTACACACACGCATAGAGGCATACGTGCTTACACACAAACACACACACAGAACATAGATGCTTACGCACAGACACACACACACAGGCATACATGATTACACATACACACACACACAGAGGCATACATGCTTACACACACACACACACACACACACACAGAGGCATACATACTTACACACATACACACACAGACATACATGCTTACATTTACACACACACAGAAACATACATGCTTACATACACACACACACACACAGAGGCATACATGCTTACGCACACACACAGACGCATACATGCTTACACACAAACACACACACATACACATCCACACACACAGAGACATACACGATTACACATATACACACACACAGAGGCGTAAATGCTTACACATACACACACACAGACATGCATGCTCACACACAGACAGACAGACAGACATACATGCTTACACACACACAGGCATACATGCTTACACACACACACAGAGGCATACATGCTTACACATACACACACACAGAGACATACATGCTCACACACAGACAGACAGACAGACATACATGCTTACACACACACACACACAGAGATACATGCTTACACATACACACACACACACAGACATACATGCTTACACACACACACATACACACACACAGAGGCATACATGCTTACACATACACACACACACACACAGAGGCATACATGCTTACGCGCACACACACACACACACACAGAGGCATACATGCTTAAACACAAACACACACACACACACACACACACACACAGAGGCATACATGCCTACACACACACACACACACAGAGGAATACATACTTACGCGCACACACACTCACGAGGCATACATGCTTACACACACACACACACAGTGGCATACATGCTTACATGCACACACACACACAGGCATACATGCTTACACACACACAGACATACATGCTTAAACACACACACACACACACACACACACACAGGCATATATGCTTACACACATACACACACACAGACATACATGCTTACATTTACACACACAGAGAAACATACATGCTTACATACACACACACACACACACAGAGGCATACATGCTTACGCACACACACAGACGCATACATGCTTACACACAAACACACACACATACACATACACACACACACACAGACATACACGATTACACATATACACACACACAGAGGCGTAAATGCTTACACATACACACACACAGACATGCATGCTCACACACAGACAGACAGACAGACAGACATGCTTACACACACACAGGCATACATGCTTACACACACACACAGAGGCATACATGCTTACACATACACACACACACAGACATACATGCTCACACACAGACAGACAGACAGACATACATGCTTACACACACACACACACACACACACACACACACATACATGCTTACACATATACACACACACACACACAGACATACATGCTTACACACACACACATACACACACACAGAGGCATACATGCTTACACATACACACACACACATACAGAGGCATAAATGCTTACACACACACACAGAGGCATACATGCTTACACACACGCAAATACACACACACACACACACACACACACAGAGGCGTACATGCTTACACACACACAGAGGCATGAATGCTTACACATACACACACAGGCATACATACTTACACACACACAAAGGCAGACACGCTTACACACACACATACACACACACAGAGGCATACATGCTTACACACACACACAGAGGCATACATGCTTACACATACACACACAGAGACGTACATGCTTACACATACACTCACACACAGACATACATGCTTACATACACACACACACACACACACAGGCATACACGCGTGCACATATAGACACACACAGAGGCATACATGCTTACACACACACACACACACACACACACACAGAGGCATACATGCTTACACATACACACACACACACACACACACACACAGAGGCATACATGCTTACACATACACACACACACACACAGGCATACACGAGTACACATATAGACACACACAGAGGCATACATGCTTACACACACACACACACACACACAGAGGCATACATGCTTACACATACACACACACATACAAACAGTGGCATGCATGCTTACACACACACACACACAGGCACACGTGCTTACACACACACACACACACACAGGCATACATGCTTACACATATACACACACACTGCGGCATACATGCTTACACACACACAGACATACATGCTTAAACACACACACACACACACACACACACACAGGCATACATGCTTACACATATACACACACACACAGCGGCATACATGCTTACACATACACACACACAGAGGCATACATGCTTACACACACACACACACACACACACACACACACAAAGGCATACATGCTTAAGCACACACACACACACACTGAGTCATACATGCTTACACACACACACACACACAGAGACATACATGCTTGAATATACACACACACAGAAGCATACATGCTTACATACACACAGACACACAGAGGTATACACGCTTACACATACACACACAGAGCATAAATGCTTACACACACGCATAGAGGCATACGTGCTTACACACAAACACACACACAGAACATACATGCTTACGCACAGACACACACACACAGGCATACATGATTACACATACACACACACACACAGGCATACATGCTTAAACACACACACACACACACACACACACTGAGGCATACATGCTTACATACACACACACACACACACACACAGACATACATGCTTAAATATACACACACACAGAAGCATACATGCTTACATACACACAGACACACAGAGGTATACACGCTTACACATACACACACAGAGCATAAATGCTTACACACACGCATAGAGGCATACGTGCTTACACACAAACACACACACAGAACATACATGCTTACGCACAGACACACACACACAGGCATACATGATTACACATACACACACACACAGAGGCATACATACTTACACATACACACACACAGACATACATGCTTACATTTACACACACACAGAAACATACATGCTTACATACACACACACACACACACACAGAGGCATACATGCTTACGCACACACACACACAGAGACATACATGCTCACACACAGACAGACAGACAGACATACATGCTTACACACACACACACACACACAGCCATACATGCTTACACACACACACACTCACACACACACAGAGGCATACATGCTTACACACACACACACAGGCATACATGCTTAAACACACACACACACACACACAGGCATACATGCTTACACATATACACACACACACTGCGGCATACATGCTTACACATACACACACACAGAGGCATACATGCTTACACATACACACACACACACACAGCCATACATGCTTACACACACACACACACACACACACAGAGGCATACATGCTTACACACACACACACAGGCATACATGCTTAAACACACACACACACACAGACATACATGCTTAAATATACACACACACAGAAGCATACATGCTTACATACACACAGACACACAGAGGTATACACGCTTACACATACACACACAGAGCATAAATGCTTACACACACGCATAGAGGCATACGTGCTTACACACAAACACACACACAGAACATACATGCTTACGCACAGACACACACACACAGGCATACATGATTACACATACACACACACACAGAGGCATACATACTTACACATACACACACACAGACATACATGCTTACATTTACACACACACAGAAACA